>NC_090446.1:108102988-108400488 GCF_031143425.1 Pleurodeles waltl
GTCCTACCTGGGTGGGTCTAGGTGGTCAAATGATGAAGCATGACACTATATAGTGTGTGAGACCACCTAGTCCGTAAAAGGAAATCCCTTTCTTCCCACCCCTCGCTGTTCCACTCGGTAATTTCCAACTGACATTCCACTGACTTTACCCTTCCAAATAGGAATACATACAACCCAGGGCTACGCTAATATCCGCGACGTCCGCTTTTAGAGAACCCCGTACTTTCGTGTGTATTATGTTAAAATGAGGGTCCCATTGATTTCAATGGGCCTCTTAACATTATACATTTTTTTAATGCTAATCCAGTATAGCGTTGTAAAGAAATGGCTCCCTGTTGCAGTTACCCCCCCACTTTTTGCCTGATACTGATGCTGACTTGACTGAGAAGTGTGCTGGGACCCTGCTAACCAGGCCCCAGCACCAGTGTTCCTTCACCTAAAATGTACCATTGTATCCACAATTGGCACACCCTGGCATTCAGATAAGTCCCTTGTAACTGGTACTTCTAGTACCAAGGGCCCTGATGCCAAGAAAGGTCTCTAAGGGCTGCAGCATGTCTTATGCCACCCTAGAGACCCCTCACTCAGCACAGACACACTGCTTACAAGCCTGTGTGTGCTAGTGAGAACAAAATGAGTAAGTCGACATGGCACTCCCCTCAGGGTGCCATGCCAGCCTCTCACTGCCTATGCAGTATAGGTAAGACACCCCTCTAGCAGGCCTTACAGCCCTAAGGCAGGGTGCACTATACCATAGGTGAGGGTACCAGTGCATGAGCACTGTGCCCCTACAGTGTCTAAGCAAAACCTTAGACATTGTAAGTGCAGGGTAGCCATAAGAGTATATGGTCTGGGAGTCTGTTTTACACGAACTCCACAGCACCATAATGGCTACACTGAAAACTGGGAAGTTTGGTATCAAACTTCTCAGCACAATAAATGCACACTGATGCCAGTGTACATTTTATTGTAAAATACACCACAGAGGGCACCTTAGAGGTGCCCCCTGAAACTTAACCGACTGTCTGTGTAGGCTGACTAGTTCCAGCAGCCTGCCACACCAGAGACATGTTGCTGGCCCCATGGGGAGAGTGCCTTTGTCACTCTGAGGCCAGTAACAAAGCCTGCACTGGGTGGAGATGCTAACACCTCCCCCAGGCAGGAGCTGTGACACCTGGCGGTGAGCCTCAAAGGCTCACCCCTTTGTCACAGCCCAGCAGGGCACTCCAGCTTAGTGGAGTTGCCCGCCCCCTCCGGCCACGGCCCCCACTTTTGGCGGCAAGGCTGGAGGGAACAAAGAAAGCAACAAGGAGGAGTCACTGGCCAGTCAGGACAGCCCCTAAGGTGTCCTGAGCTGAGGTGACTCTAACTTTTAGAAATCCTCCATCTTGCAGATGGAGGATTCCCCCAATAGGGTTAGGATTGTGACCCCCTCCCCTTGGGAGGAGGCACAAAGAGGGTGTACCCACCCTCAGGGCTAGTAGCCATTGGCTACTAACCCCCCAGACCTAAACACGCCCTTAAATTTAGTATTTAAGGGCTACCCTGAACCCTAGAAAATTAGATTCCTGCAACTACAAGAAGAAGGACTGCCTAGCTGAAAACCCCTGCAGAGGAAGACCAGAAGACGACAACTGCCTTGGCTCCAGAAACTCACCGGCCTGTCTCCTGCCTTCCAAAGATCCTGCTCCAGCGACGCCTTCCAAAGGGACCAGCGACCTCGACATCCTCTGAGGACTGCCCCTGCTTCGAAAAGACAAGAAACTCCCGAGGACAGCGGACCTGCTCCAAGAAAAGCTGCAACTTTGTTTCCAGCAGCTTTAAAGAACCCTGCAAGCTCCCCGCAAGAAGCGTGAGACTTGCAACACTGCACCCGGCGACCCCGACTCGGCTGGTGGCGATCCAACACCTCAGGAGGGACCCCAGGACTACTCTGATACTGTGAGTACCAAAACCTGTCCCCCCTGAGCCCCCACAGCGCCGCCTGCAGAGGGAATCCCGAGGCTTCGCCTGACCGCGACTCTTTGAACCTAAAGTCCCGACGCCTGGGAGAGACCCTGCACCCGCAGCCCCCAGGACCTGAAGGACCGGACTTTCACTGGAGAAGTGACCCCCAGGAGTCCCTCTCCCTTGCCCAAGTGGAGGTTTCCCCGAGGAATCCCCCCCCTTGCCTGCCTGCAGCGCTGAAGAGATCCCGAGATCTCTCATAGACTAACATTGCGAACCCGACGCTTGTTTCTACACTGCACCCGGCCGCCCCCGCGCCGCTGAGGGTGAAATTTCTGTGTGGACCTGTGTCCCCCCCGGTGCCCTACAAAACCCCCCTGGTCTGCCCTCCGAAGACGCGGGTACTTACCTGCAAGCAGACCGGAACCGGGGCACCCCCCTTCTCTCCATTCTAGCCTATGTGTTTTGGGCACCACTTTGAACTCTGCACCTGACCGGCCCTGAGCTGCTGGTGTGGTGACTTTGGGGTTGCTCTGAACCCCCAACGGTGGGCTACCTTGGACCAAGAACTGAACCCTGTAAGTGTCCTACTTACCTGGTAAAACTAACAAAAACTTACCTCCCCCAGGAACTGTGAAAATTGCACTAAGTGTCCACTTTTGAAATAGCTATTTGTGAATAACTTGAAAAGTATACATGCAATTTTGATGATTTGAAGTTCCTAAAGTACTTACCTGCAATACCTTTCGAATGAGATATTCCATGTAGAATTTGAACCTGTGGTTCTTAAAATAAACTAAGAAAATATATTTTTCTATATAAAAACCTATTGGCTGGATTTGTCTCTGAGTGTGTGTACCTCATTTATTGTCTTGTGTATGTACAACAAATGCTTAACACTACTCCTTGGATAAGCCTACTGCTCGACCACACTACCACAAAATAGAGCATTAGTATTATCTATTTTTACCACTATTTTACCTCTAAGGGGAACCCTTGGACTCTGTGCATGCTATTCCTTACTTTGAAATAGCACATACAGAGCCAACTTCCTACAAGCGTTACAATGGCGTCAAAACAAATGACGCTATTGCCCTGAACATGCACCATGGTGCGCCGCCTTGTAAATACAGTGCTACCATGGTGGCATTGGTGGACGCAAGGGGGTAGCAAGAAAAGTGGCGCATCACTAGTGATGCACCACTTTCTTGTAAATATGGCCCTTAGTCTCTTTGATGTAGCTAACAGTTGTATGTAGGCACCCCTTTCAGTTGGTTTTACATTGAAAGACCCATTGCAAATTGTTTAAAAGTTAGGGAGGTACTTTAGGATGGTGCCACTAGTTTAGAATTGGTCTAGCGAAGGCAGTTTTTTAGTTTTTCATGTAAAACGTCAGACTCCAAGGAATAGTCAGTGATATCGCTGGCTGGGATGGTAGCTGTGTTGAGGATGTCATTCCATTTATGGGCAGGACAGGATGGTGCTTGTGATCCCAACAGCTAAAGTATTTTGTGAGATTGATGAAGTAGATACTGGGTTGATATAGAGTAGACTGTCATAAGGGAGGGGTAGAGAGTTTGAGACAAGGTTTAAATTGAGTTATAGGTCCTTTTTGATAATAGCTTCAAAATGCTCTGTTAGGTCTTTCGTTTTGAAGATGAAGTATTCGCCTAGGAAGTACATAGTTCTTCAGAGTGGGTGGTTTTGGAGGTTAAACGTTTAGGATTCGGGAATTTGAGAGTTATCTTGGAAAGTTTCCTGGTTGGACATGTGGCTTGATAATTTCCATCTGGAGTCTTTTTGCTGTTCTGGAGTTCTGTTCAGTTTGTCCTTTGAATTCTTTGTCTTTTTCCAGTGTCATTCCTGCGAAATTTGTTGGATTTCTCGGATTTCCACTTTGATGTTATTCATTTTGCACTGGGAGGTTGTGCACTGTTGGTTGGCATGTTGTTGTTGAGAACTGAGGTCAGCTTCTTCAGTTCTGAAGTTGCTGAGTTGTTCGTCAAAGACTAGTTAAGTTGAGAATGGAGAATGGTTTACCCAGTCATTTACAAGCTCTAGGAGATGTTTTAGCAATTGTAGTCTTGTACTTGGTTGGGGAGAAAGATAGGTGTAGGTTGAACTGAATTATAGTGCAATCATTCGTTACACGGTCAAAGGCCATTTTAATTAGATTCAGGGATTCTATGTTCAATAGCAGCAATTTGGTAATGGGCAGAAAAGGTTTCTCATACCAGGTATTGAAGGACCGTTGTATTCTGAGATTGGTTGTATAATGATCGCTGAGTCAACGTCTGAGAAGGTCTCAAGAAATTTAGGATTGCAAGAATGAAGTCTATATATATGAATAAATGAGGATTAAAATTATGATGTAAGAGAACATGTGGACATCAGTGTTTCATTTTGTGAACCGGAGCAATTTACAATGACTTTTATAGGAGGAGATCTTTGACTACAATAGTTCCATCCCTTATAGTTGCCTCAAAAGTACTGCTTCTAAAGAAGATCTTATAGCCAGTGGAACTGATTTCATGTAGGTTTGGTCCAGAGTCATTGTATCGTCAAATTTCAATATAGAAAAGTTGATAAATTCACAGTCCCTCAGAAGATTGCAGATGCTGATGTGTTGCCTTATCATCATTAATAATTATAATAATAATAATAACAAATCTTTCTCAACTTTACATTATAAAAATATTGGATGTCACCAAGGAGTTCCGTGCCCATTAAGAAAGAGGCTGATGGCCGTATTCTTTTATAATACGACATAACTCTGAAGCATAGTGCAATATTCCTATATGTGGTATTTTATTCCTTATAACACGTGGACCCACCAGCGCCCTTCTGCCAGCTTCCTCTTAACCCCTGGGTTTCTTACTGATTCTATGCTATGTTTGAACCTAGCAGAACAAATGTGGACTCCTTACTGTGGAAAAAAACAAGATGATATGCATAGTATAATTGGTTGCAAAATGTAGTTATGAGTTTTAATATGTCACATTCATAATAAGTGCTCTGGGGTAAATTGTGTGGTATTATACAGATACAGTCCTGCAATGCAAAAAATAAATATTCTGCAATTAATATCTTTTTGTTAGCTAATGACAGTCATTTTTACGGAAAATGTTCCAAAAGAAAAACCTAGACATAGTTAAAACTGGTATCATATAAACAGTAGTAGTAATTCTGTTCACAGACCTGCACTCCACGCTGTCTGGTGGCTCAGGCACAGTATTGTAAACATCCCAACTCTACCGTAATGGCTTGATACAGAAGAGAACCAACATCACTTGTTTGTGCTAGGGAGTAGCAATGTTACATTTCGACTCAAAATAGTTAGAAACAGGTTTTAATAGAGAGAATGCAGGTTTACAAGTATTCTCCTTTTTAATTCTTTTTCACTTCCTCTTTCTTCCTCTTCTTCTTCTTCATCTTCTTCGTCATATGATTATGATGATTATTGTCGCTGTTGTTGCAGTGGTATTCATAATCATCTGTATTGTTATTATTGTTTTCTGTTTATTGGTTTAGTGTCATATTATTGGTATTATTAGGTTTATGCAGTATTACTTCACATTTTTTTTTTGTCCTAATGTATAAATAAATTGAGGTATAAAAATGATCACTGCAGTCTCCATATACAACCCTCTGTTGTGCACCTTTGGGCCATATAGGCAGAGAGGCGGTGCATAAAGGTCCTTTGGATCCGAAAACTTGCTGATTTCTGTGGCCCTGTATGGTCTCCTTTTGCACCCAGTGATGGGTGTGCACCTTCTGCCCAGCTCCCCGTTCATCTTCTCAATGCACAGACCGTACTGTGAGCAGCAGCTGGCAAGTTCACAGGATCAGATAAGACGCCCTGGTGTCACCAGGTGACCAGCGGTTGGAAGCACTGTTCCTTTGGCAGGAACCAGTCGTGGTTGGACTGGGAACAGCGCATGTGGTGTAACAGGGCCCACTGTCCCAGTTTTCACCCAGGTAATTGTGTGTCAGGACAGTGAAATCTACGATAGGGTGACAAGACATCCCAGATTTCCCTGGACAGTCCCAGTTTTCTGAGGACAGTGTCCTGATACTTTTGTTAATTTTAAATAAATATCCCGTTTTCTTTTTTTTTTTTTTTTTTTAACAAAGGTCGGGTCAACCTGCAAATCTTTTCACCTGCACCTTTAATGTCTTAAATACTTGTAGTAATTTATTGGTTTCTGCCTGGCAGCACAGGAGGCGGTCGGCTGACTGCTCCCTGCAGCAGAGGGACAGAGTAGGTAGGAAGCCAGGATGGTGGAGGTCTTGCCATATATAATGTTATGTAAACACAGCCTTGTAAATGCGTGTGTATATATACCTATATGTATGTATATGTATATATTACCTACTGGCAGTTGCCAGTGTGTAGTTATAGATAGGACCTAGTTTCTGTGGTAAGAGCTGTTTTTTGCTAGCCTATATGTTTGGCGCCGCTTGACGAATCTTCACAAAAAAATTAGACAGTGACGTGTGCTGCTGGCTGCAAAATTTCAGGGTGATCTGTCAAGCGGAGGCCGAGATAAAAGGAGGGTGAAATTTAGAGCGTTTCCATTGTTAATTCCCATAGGAAAAATTGAACAGCGATAGTGCAAAAAGCACAGGACGGAATTACACCAAATCAAATTTGGTAGAAAGGTAGCTCTTGTTCCAGATAGAACTCTTTTTGTTATTTGGTGTAGATCCGTTCAGTAGTTTTTGAGAAATTTAAGAAAATCCAAATTTGTATATGTAGGGATGTGAAAGATTTGTCACCCCTCCCGATCTAGTTTTGAGATCTGATTGGTTGATAACACTTCAACAACAGAAGTGTTGTCAGCCATCTTGGGACTCGACTTCAGCAAGATTAAAAATAAAAATAATAAAAAACACAAAAGGGGCCATGGTATGAACACCCTGACCCATTAGCTCTGGTGGTGTGGTCCCAAAAAGACCCCCACCAGGGCTAAAAAGCATTCTGTTTTTATTTTACGAGTGGAGACGCGCTGGAGCATGGATCCATTGTAAAAGAAAAAAAAACGAAGCACGGTTTACCGTGCTTCATTACTGTGAAGCCCCCGGGTGGGTCAAGCCCCGGGGGCTCATGTATATAAAAGTGGGGGCCCCATAACCTGTTCCCGCTGCCCGGGGGCCATCACTTCCCACTGTCTTATTATATGTATGTGGGTGGGCCACATGCCCCCACTCTGCCCTGGGGACCGGCAGCTCCCCAGGGCTGTGTTAACATGCGGGGTGGCCACCCGGTCCCCTCCCACTCCCCTGGAGACACCCACCTCCCCAGGGCATATAGATAATAATAAGTGGGGGCCTGTGCCTCTGCGCCTTGGGGACTACCACCCCCCTGGGCTAAATGCAATTTATTTGCGGGGGCCGTGTGGCTTCCCTTCTGCCCTGGGGATCCCCAACCCCCGAGGCAACACTGTATTTGGAGTGGGGGCTGCATGTCCCACCACACCCTGGGGACCACCGCCCCTCCGAGGCAAATCTTTAAAAACCGAAAGGGTGTCCATCCCGGGGACCACCACCCCCAGGGGCTATGCCTACATTCGAGCCACAGATGGCCCTGGGGACCGCCACACCCCAGGGTCGGCTCCTGCTGTGTCCCAGGATGTCCATTGGGACATAGCTGTTTGCAGCTGTCTGCAGCTGCAACCAAGCCACAGTAAACACTTTCAGTTTTGACAGCTGGACCTATAAAGCAGGCATATAACTTGCGCCCTCGCCATGCACTACTAATTATCCCACAAATTTGACAAACAACACTGTGCATGGCAGGGGCAGGAGTTATAGTTACCTTAGGGCACGGGTTATAGTTACTTCAGGTAATCTAACTATAACTTTAGAATTTCTATGGTTTTGTATGTTTAAAATGTGAGCCTAACTATAACATCCCTGTAACCTTTGTTTTTTTCAGTGAATTTCTATTTTTTTTAATACTATTTCCTAACTATAACTTCCCTGTAACCTTTGTCGATATAAAAGTGAGACTAAAAGCTTTAGCCTTACATTTATGTCTGACCTGTCCCGGTTTTTGCTTCTCAAAATCTGGTCACCGTAGCGGGACAGGCCCGATATAAAAGTGATACTAAAGGCTTTAGTCCTACCTTTATGTCTGACCTGTCCCGGTTTTTGCTTCCCAAAATCTGGTCACCCTTGGATATGACTAATATGACCACTGCATATCAGAACAGCCCCCGAAGTTGAAATAAACACCGACATTTGGATATGCATGTGAGTTCTCTATGCAACTGTGCAGGAGGATGTGGTTCTACGGCCATAGCTGCCAACTTTGGAAATTGAGACCCGGTTCCAGTTTCTGTCTTGGCTCAACAACCTCTGATTCTGGGCAAATCACTTAGGGCCAGATGTGAAAAAAATGCAATTTTGCAATTCTCAAATAGCGACTTCATAGAAATCGCTATTTAAAAAGTGCAAAATGTTATGTCCAAATAATCAGTTTTCCTAATAGCGATTCCTACAAAGTAGGAATCGCTATTAGGAAATCGGTACTAAGAAATCCCATTGCATTTGAGTTAATGAGCCGGTTTTGCATTTTCTAGATAGCGATTTCTTGTTAAGAAATTGCTATTTAAGAAATGCAAAACCAGGTATAGGAATAGGAAAAAGACCTCCCGTGGTGCACCCCAAAAATAGGGGTGCACCTGTAGACCACATATATGCCTACGGGGCATGTGTGTGCTCTATTGCAATTTAAACAAGCATTTGCAATTCAATGGGTCTTGCGTTTGCTCAAGTTAAAGCTATTAGCGTTGTAAACTCCTAACCAGACTTTTCTTGTCACATAAACTGAAAATGACAAGTAAAACAGTTTCACATAACTACCCGGACTTTCCTTGCCACATAAAGTGAAAAGTAAAACAGTTTCACATAAGCGAGCTGACTGCCGACATGAGCGCAAGGCAGACACACAAAAGGAAACAGAAGTTCGCTTGCAGTGAAACGTATAGGAAAAAGTGCAATTATCCATGTAATCTGCAAAAGTGCAAATATCCATGTAACAGGGTTGATGTCATGCAAAGAGCTCGACTGCTGCCCAGTGAGATTGTGCTGCCTACGAAATAAACAGAAAAAGTAGTCCAGAAACGATACCGAAAACATGGACCCTCGTATGTTTTTAGAAGTTGATCGGTGCGCTCCAGGCAGGCTAAACACCGGAAAAGGCATACCTTTGATGAATTAAACAAGCTCATTTTAAAAGGCAAGCCCACAAACCAACCAAACTGATGGGCGTGACATGGGCATGGTTAAAATCTCACAGAGAGATTACACCAGGGACAGAGCACTTTGCGCTCGACCCTAAAAAGCACCCTGGGGTGCTTTTTTTTAAATTGCACCTGGTTACCACCGACTTCAAGTCCGTGGTAATTGCATCTCCAAAATGCCCAAATCGCATTTTGGAAATGCATGGTACATTAGAATATGCAAATAGGAAATCCCTGTTTGAGATTCCTTAAAGGGTTTTGTAGATTAGAAAAGCCCAGTTTGCATTTCTTAATGACTCGAAATACCGATTCGGTCTGTTGCGAAATACAAACAGGCTTCATACATCTGGCCCTTAGGGCCTGATCTAGAACATGGCAGATGGGTTACTCCGTCACTAATATTACGATTCCCATAGGATATAATGGAATCGTAATACTGCAGATGGGATATCATCCGTCACTTTTGGGAGGGAGTAACCCCATCCGCCAAGGACTAAATCAGGGCCTTTATCTCCTCATGCCTGCCAAAAATGAATGTTTTTTTCTGAAATGTAACAGATGATCATGTAAAGTGCTCAAGTACTTTCAGGTCGAGTTAGTAGTAGTACAAACTTTATTTGACTTTCAACAAGTCATAAAAGTATCATATATTACACATTTCAGTATATAATACATAAATAAAATTAAATAAGTTAAAATAATAAAAGGATAATAAACAGAGTATCTAGTATATCATTAAAATTTCCAAATCGCAAATATTTAAATAAACTCAGTAAAATTACATCACTACCCCCATAGACTTTCTTGTATTTAATACGGAGCATAAAAAATTCGCCAAAGTTCCACTCAGGTCGAGTTGGCACTATATACACCTGCAGAAAAATGTATATAAAGGAATATGTTTAGGAAACCTTAGTAGTGGAAAACACAACATTTAAAAACGTCACACACTGTTAGAGTTTTCGGGTTGTGTATTCGTGGAGTGTCACACAGCGTGACTGGAGATGTCTCCATGTAATGTCTTGCATTGGGATGCGCTCTTAATGAAGCGATACTGTTCATCTGTGAAGCAGCTCATATTGCAATTCAGCCATTGTGGCTGCATGGCAATGCACTGAATAAATCAGTGCAGTACTAACCTGTATCAAAAGGTAGTAGTCTGTATAGCTGTGTGCCATTTTTGGTGCATGCAAGAAAGCTCTCCTCTTCCTGTGCATCTCTGGAAGACCATGCACAGCACTGATTTAGTGATGTTAATGTATGCAGTGACATCCGATGTAGCTGGAGTGCAGGGCTGTGTGAAATGCTGGAGGATGTACAGCGGCTCCTATTTCTGTCACTTGAATAAATTCACACCGCTCAGCAGAATTCCTTCAGAAAGTGTAGATAGAATTTCCTGTGCCCGTTTTCTTTTTTTTAAATATGCATTCTCTCGGAGCTCCAATGTTCGTAATACAAAATGGCGCCTGGGAGGAGGACTGTCCCTCGCGCGCGCTCCGCGGTACCACGGAAGGCGCCGTCAGTCGCACTGGAATGAAATCGAGCTGACAGTGAATCCCCCTCTGCCTTGGAGGACGCAGGTACAGGGGAGAGAAGATGTGATGCTTAAAAATAAGGGAAATAAAATCGTACCTCGTCCTCCGCATCATTTTCAACGCAGAGTTAGTTTCTCATCAAATATATGTGGATCATTGCCTGCATAATTAAGATGAGACAACTGGACTAATTGAAAATGGGCTCAAAGTCTCATTTGTGTCATGAGCATGGAACCGTCCCCGGCCTTCTCCCAGTGAGGGACTATAGGAATACCAGCAACATTATATTCCTCCGCAGCAGCCCACCACGGCTACCATATATTGAGCTCAGTTTTTATTGAATGGCGTTAGCCGGCGTTAGCCGACCGGCGCTGCCAGGTGTGCGTGAAAAAAAAACGACGTACACCAGGCAGCGCCGGCGTAGGGAAAAATGGCGTTTGGGCGTCCCAAAATGGGGCAAGTCAGGCTGAGGCAAAAAAAAATTCTTAACCCGATTTGCACCATTTCTTTTGGGCGCCCAGACGCCATTAACATGACTCTTGTCTTAGCAAAGACAGGAGTCATGCCCCCTTGCCCAATGGCCATGCCCAGGTGACTTCTGTCCCCTGGGCATGGTCATTGGGCATAGTGGCATGTAGGGGGGCACAAATCAGGCCCCCCTATGTCACAAAAAAAATAAATAAAAATACTTACCACAACTTACCTTTTCTTCCCTGGGATGGGTCCCTCCATCCTTGGGTGTCCTCCTGGGGTGGGCAAGGGTGGCAGGGGGTGTCCCTGGGGGCAGGGGAGGGCACCTCTGGGCTCAGTCTGAGCCCACAGGTCCCTTAACGCCTGCCCTGACCCAGGTGTTAAAAAGAGGCGCAAATGCAGGGTTTTTTGCCCCGCCCACTCCCTGGCGTGATTTTTGCCCGGGAGTATAAATACCACGCACATGCCTGGGAGTCATTTTTTAAGACGGGAACGCCTACCTTGCATCTCATTAACGCAAGGAAGGTGTTCACGCAAAAAAATGACGCTAACTCCATGAACTTTGGCGCTAGACGCGTCTAACGCCAAAGTATAAATATGGAGTTAGTTTTGCGTCGAATTTGCGTCGAAAAAAACGACGCAAATTCGGCGCAAACGGAGTATAAATATGCCCCTTAGTATGTAAAAAACATAAGTGCTGCGGCCCAAAGCTTTGCTCAGAAGCCCACAGCCAACACTATCGAAGGTTGGATGCTGATGCAGCGTAGCCTTGATTCCACCACATGCCTCTTAATCCACACCAGACGCTCCCTGCCCCTTCATCGCACTCTTGCGGGTTCCTGCTTTCTCCCTAGGTCACTGTTTTTCCGTCTTTTTCTTCCTACCTCACTTCCTCATTTGTGTTTGATTCTCTCTCACTCTCGATCAAAGTCTATTGAGGAAAAATAAGTGCCGGTCTCCAAAAGCAAGTGCTGGTGGGCCCCACCTGCTAACACCGGCGTAAATTAGGCACCACATATAACTAATCAACCTAGGTTAGCGGTAGCCCTAATGTCCCTTAACTGTTGATGCCTGACCAATACCTGAATGTCCGGGAGCCAAGATCAACACAAATCTCTTCCCCATTAAGCTAACTACTCATAGAATAGATTGTTAATTAAAATACACATACTTCTAATCTCTTCTTTGTTTTTTTGCAGAAAGCTGATGCTGCTACACTACGGTTTCAAAGCCCTCCAAGGGTAAAGGCGGTGGATAGATGGGGGCTGACAGCCAATGTTTTTTTGGCTTGGCCATGCAGTGGATGTTCTCACCTCTCTATGTGCTCCAACGCCTAGGTTTACTGCAGTGCAGGTAGTTGGTTCTGACACTCATTTTTGTGGGCCAGAACTTATTTTTCATTATTGGAATTTGACTTAGAGCATGAACCAAAAAAAGCAGAGAAAGGAGAAAGATGTAGGAGAAATATAGAGAATCTGTGCCAAAGGGAGAAAGTAGGGCTAAAGTGATTCTGCAAGAGACAGGGACTGTAGGATGGTGGACGAAAGAAGCAGGACGCGCAATGGCATTCTGCTAAGAAAATCTTTGGGACAAAGCACTGATTGTCATAAGTGCTTTTATTCTTTATCAACTCATTCCTGTGGGGGACTTACGGTACAGCAGGAGCGAGCATTCTGATTGGCTAGTCACAACATGAAAGAAAATTCAGAATATGAAGACTTTGTCTCCATGAAAATGTAAAACAATAATGTTGAAAGAGGGGCAGGGTAGGGGATCCTGACTGCCTAGTCGTTATGAGGGGATCAGTGTGCCCCCCCGTGCTCCTGTGGGACTGGGTCCCCTAAGAGTCCAGCAGGACACATAAAAACATTAAAAAATACAGAGGGCTGGTCATTTGTGCTAGTATGGCTGAAAGCTGTGCATAGCAGGGAGGAGGCTGCTCAACAGGGGTTGGGTGCAGTGCCTAGCCAGAGGCAAGACCCAATCATCTCTCCCTTTGCTGAGCAAGAGATGCTGTGCGCTCCCAGCGGCCAGCCCAGCCCGTTTGCTGGGCACAGTCGAAGGCCATGCAAAGCGAGGGGTTGGCCACAAATGTATCACAATAGAATATTGCATTACATTAAAAAATACTGAAAAAAATGAAGATTAAGGTGGAGTTGTGCGTGAGGAAGGTAGTACGGTTTTAACCTACATTTTAAAATAAGCTTAGAAAGTCACTGAAAAATCAACACCATTTAAAAAACATAAAATCAGGGAAATTCCCCAGTTACATGTAACTTGCATACGTATAACTTGATCTGCCATAGATTTCTGATGTAATCCGTGATGTGATAGGGGAGGTCATAACCAGACCGTCACAGCGATGTGAGTTATACTTATGTCAGTTATCATGGGATTTTACAATATGCCCTTACTAAATTCAACTGATTCCTCCCACCAGCTATTCTGAGCAGTGGATTGGTGCGCATTCTCACTGCATCACTGCTTATGTTGCACTGGTCTTACCAATCAAAAAGCTGATAAACTGATTTCAAGTTTTCATATTTTCATCTGCTTTGATAATCCAAAGTAGTAAAGGGCACACTTTTCATCCTTTTTCTTTCCATACTAATGAATATTTTTATTGTTGACAATAGTCGAAACATGAAGCATGCGTGCTACAAATGTGTTAATACTTATGAGTTATTCTTTACCAAACGTGTAAAACATTATTAGCGTTGTTAATGGATTTTACACAGAAAATACATCTGGGAAAATCCCATAATTGATTTATTTTTATTCATGGAGGACAGTGGAATAACTGTAACACAAAACTCCTAGCAGTGGAGGCATTTTTAACGTGCACTGTTTGAACCTGCTATGTATGAGGAGCATTGACCACTGCTGCCTGTGCTGAACCTTCTATGTATAGGAGAAGTGTGTTCCTCTGCTGCCTGTATTGTTCCTGTGAGGTTTGCACTAGTGCTTCCTCTACAGTAGCTTCTGTGTATGAGAAGCTTGGATATCCACTGTTTGCGGTGCACCTGCTATGTGATCGAGATGTTTGCACCACTGCTGCATGTGCTGCACTGCAGTGTGCATGAGAAGCTTGCAACTCTGCTGCCTGTATTGTGTATTCATTGTGCATCATAAGCACGCACCAGTGCTGCATCTGCGATAGCTTCTATGTGAATGAGAAGCTTGGACATCTACTGTTTGTGGTGCACCTGCTATGTGATCGAGATGTTTGCACCACCGCTGCCTGTTATGCACTGCAGTGTGTATGAGAAGCTTGCACCACTGCTGCCTGTATTGTGTATTCTTTGTGCATCATAAGCTCGCACCAGTGCTGCCTCTGCGATAGCTTCTATGTGTATGAGAAGCTTGGACATCTACTGTTTGTGGTGCACCTGCTATGTGATCGAGATGTTTGCACCACTGCTGCCTGTGCTGCAGTGCAGTGTGTATGAGCAGCTTGCAACTCTGCTGCCTGTATTGTGTATTCTTTGTGCATCATAAGCTCGCACCAGTGCTGCCTCTATGATAATTTCTATATGTATGAGAAGCTTGGACATCTACTGTTGTGGTGCACCTGCTATGTGATCGAGATGTTTGCACCACTGCTGCCTGTGCTGCATTGCAGTGTGTATGAGCAGCTTGCACCTCTGCTGCCTGTATTGTGTATGCTATGTGCATCATAAGCGTGCACCAGTGCTGCCTCTGCGCTAATTTCTATGTGTATGAGAAGCTTGCACCTCTGCTGCCTTTGTTGTTCCTGTTCTGTGTATGAAAAACGTGCACCTCTGCTGACAGTATTGTGACTGCTTTGCACTTGAGAAGCTTGTATGCGTGCCACCTGTACGGTAGCTTCTATGTGCAGGAGGTGCATGGACATCTACAGTCTGTGCTATACCTGCTATGGGGTGAGATATTTGTACCCCTGCTGCCTGTGCTGTGCCTCTTATGTGCAGAAGAAGATTATACCTCTGTTGCCTCTGCTGCTCCTGCTATGTGTACTCACCGCAGTCTGAGCTATACCTGTGGTGAAAATGAGAATCTTGCTCCACTGTTGCTGCCTATTTACAACTTACTACATGCTTGAGAAGCTTGCATCACTGCTGCCTGTGCCGCACCTGCTGTGTGTAGTAGAGAGCTATACCTCTTCTGCCTGTTATGTGCCCGCTACGTGTACTTGAAGCTTGCACCGCTGCAATCTCTGCTGCACCTGCCATGTGCATAAGAAGCTTGCCTCACTGTTGCCTACAATGCAACTTTTACATGTAGGAGAGGGTTGTAATGCTGCTGCCAGCTCTGTCCTGCTACATGTGTGAGAAGCTTGCACAATTCCACTCTGTGCCGCACCTGCTATGTGCATGGGAAGCTAGCACCACTGCTGCTGCCTATTCTCAAACTTCTATCTGCATGAGAAGCTTGCGCCACTGCTGCCCGCGGTCCACGCGTCATGTATTGAAGAGGGCTGTAGCTGTGCTGCCTATGACGTGTCTGTTACAGATACTTGAAGCTTGCACAGCTGCAGTCTGGGCTGCATCTGCTATGTGTCTGAGAAACTTGCATCAAACACACAAAAGGTGATGGGAGGAACGCTTGCAATACATCTAACCACTGCAATCGCTTGGGGTAGTATTCTGACCCACCGATCTTTTGCCCAACATGCAGCCCAGTTTGAAACCAGCATTTGGACCCTGCTTCGATAGGAACAGTCCAGCATGAACTGTCAGCCCAGGTCTTCCCTGAACTAGAACACAAGAACCAATGACTTGTTTTGCCCTGATTGGGGCTTTTCAGCCAGATCTAACTTGGTTCCTGTGGCGCACTGAGCACAGGACCCGTTTCTGGGCATTTCTTAACTTAACCTCGGGTGGTATATCAGACACACAAGAGTTGAAGGGAGGAATGCTTGTAATAAGTCTAACCACTGGCAATCACTTAAGGTATGAGAAGCTTGCCCCCTGCTGCTACCTGTACTCAAGCTACTCTCCGTACTCGAAGCTTGCACCTCTACAGTCTGCCCTGCATCTGGAATGTGTATAAGAAGCTTGCACCACTGCTGCTACCTGTTCTCAAGCTACTAAATGTATGAGTAGCTTACACTGCTGCAGTCTGTGCTGCTTCTGGAATGTGTATAGGAAGCTTACACCACTGTTACTACCTGTTTTCAAACTACTAGGTGTACTCAAAGCTTGCACTACTCATCTGTGCTGCACCTGTATGTGTATATGAAGCATGAATCATTGCTGCTAATTGTACTCAAGCTACTATCTGCATGAAAAGCTTGCACTGCTACAGTCTGTGCTGCACCTGCTATATGTATAAGAAAACAGCACCACTGTTACTACCTTTTGTCAAGCCACTACTTGTACACAAAGTTTGCACAGCTTCAGTCTGTGCTGTACCTGCTATGCGTATAAGAATCTTCCATCACTGTTGCAAACTATTCTCAAACTACTACTTCTATGAGAAGCTTGCACTGCTGCCTGTGCTGAAACGCACAGGTGCTGGAGAGGGTTGTACCACTGTTGCCTGTGCTGTCCCTGCTACATGAACTCAAAGCCACCATCGCTGCAGTCGGTGTTGCACCTGCTATGTGCATGAGAAGCTTGCACCACTGCTGCTGTCTGTTCTTGAGCTGCTACTTGCATGAGAAACTTGCACTGCTACAGTCTGCGCTGCACCTGTTTATGGATTAGAAGCTTGCACCATTCCTGCTACCTGTTCTCGAGCTGCTAGTTGTATGAGAAGCTTGCACTGCTACAGTCCGCGCTGCACCTGTTTATGTATAAGAAGCTTGCACCATTCCTGCTACCTGTTCTCGAGCTGCTAGTTGTATGAGAAGCTTGCACTGCTACAGTCTGCGCTGCACCTGTTTGTGTAATAGAAGTTTGCACCATTCCTGCTACCTGTTCTCGAGTTGCTAGTTGTATGAGAAGCTTGCAGTGCTACAGTCTGTGCTGCACCTGTATGTGTAATAGAAGCTTGCACCATTCCTGCTACCTGTTCTCGAGCTGCTAGTTGTATGAGAAGCTTGCAGTGCTACAGTCCGCGCTGCACCTGTTTGTGTAATAGAAGTTTGCACCATTCCTGCTACCTGTTCTCGAGTTGCTAGTTGTATGAGAAGCTTGCAGTGCTACGGTCTGTGCTGCACCTGTATGTGTATAAGAAGCTTGCATCACTGCTGCCTGTTCTCAAGTTAATATCTGTATGGGAGGCGTGCACTGCTGCAGTCTGTGCTGCACCTGTATGTGTATATGAAGCTTGCATCACTGCTACCTGTTCCTAAACTAATATCTGCATTGGGAGCTTGCACTGTTGCAGTCTGCTTTGCACCTGTGTGTGTATAGGAAGCTTGCATCACAGCTGCTGCCTGTCCTCGAGCTACTATCTGCATGAGAAGCTTGCATTACTTCTGTCTGTGCTGAAGCACCTGTATGTAGGAGAGGTTTGTACTGCTGCTGCCAGGCCTGTGCCTGTTACATGTACTCGAAGCTTGCACTGCTGCAGTCTGTGCTGCTCCTGCTGTGTGTGTACAAAGCTTGTGTCACTGCTGTTCTATGTTCTCAAGCTACTATCTGTATGAGAAGCTTGAGTCACGGCTACTTGTGGTGAAACTCCTATGTGTAGGAGAGAGTTGTACGGCTGCAGCCAGAGCTGTGCCTCCTACATGTACTCGAAGCTTCCAGTGCTACAATCTGTGCTGCACCTGCTATGTGTATATGAAGCTTGCATCACTGCTGCTATCTGTTCTCGAGCTGCTATCTGTATGAGAAGCTTGCATCATGGCTGCCTGTGCTGAAACTCTTATGTGTAGGAGAGGGTTGTACTGCTGCTCCGAGGGCTGTGCCTGCTACATGTGCTCGAAGCTTGCACCACTGCAGTCTGTGCAACACCTGCTGTGTGTATACAAAGCTTGCCTCACTGCTGCCTGTGCTGAAGCTCCTTTGTGTAGGAGAGGGTTGTACTGCTGCTCCGAGGGCTGTGCCTGCTACATGTGCTCGAAGCTTGCACCACTGCAGTCTGTGCAGCACCTGCTGTGTATACAAAACTTGCATCACTGCTGCCTGTGCTGAAGCTCCTTTGTGTAGGAGAGGGTTGTACTGCTGCTCCGAGGGCCGTGCCTGCTACATGTGCTCGAAGCTTGCACCACTGCAGTCTGTGCAACACCTGCTGTGTATACAAAGCTTGCATCAGTGCTGCTATCTGTTCTCAAGCTGGTATCTGTATTAGAAGCTTGCATCATGGCTGCCTGTGCTGAAACTCCTATGTGTAGGAGAGAGTTGGACTGCTGCTAGGGCTGTGCCTCCTACATGTGCTCGAAGCTTGCACCACTGCAGTCTGTGCAGCACCTGCTGTGTATACAAAGCTTGCATCACTGCTGCCTGTGCTGAAGCTCCTTTGTGTAGGAGAGGGTTATACTGCTGCCAGGGCAGTGCCTGCTACATGTACTAGAAGCTTGTACCACCCCCGTCAGTGCTGCACCTGCTATGTTTGTTTGAGTTAATTTGGCTCTGCGGCTGCCTGTCATGATCCTCTTCTGCATTTTTCTTTTCAGCTCTATCTATCTGCCACCTTTGTTTGACGCTAAATTGACTTCAAAATAATACAGACAATCACAGCATTTAAAAATAAACCTCGCCTGCAATGTCAGTTCGCGTTCTCATTAATCACTGTTAGTTTCTGACACTGAAATGCTGTGCATTGCTACGTGCCCGGCTTCCACAACGAGGGGGTATTTAATTGCTCACAGGCGAACCCTTTAAAGTCTCAGCATGATCAAATATGAAGAAAGCATCAAGGAAAGAGAGGCTGTGCGCAGGAACTGCTGGGGCTTTTGTGGTTGTGGGGGAGGAGCTGGTGAGTCTTTTGTGTTAATGTTGTGTTAAACAACAATATTATTATCATTTATCGTTTATACATGACAAATTCCAAACCCAAATGTGACTTGGCATTTGACAATAGTTATTTTACTAACTTGTGGGTACCCATAGATTCCACACCTGAAGCCAGAAAGGCCAGTTCACATCTGCCAGACCCTTGATGTGATCCACATATGTTCGAAGCAGGCAGTCTACTCATATTGTGTTACCTTTTGGGCAAAATTGGTTAAATAATTGTAAATGATGAGTATAAATAAATAAACCTCAAGCCCTACAAAATACTTCTGGTGACTCCTTACATCTCTACATTTTCTCATAAATTCATAACACTGTAGGGAGCTCAATTGTAACTACAATGTTTCTGATCTTCACACTGTCCATCACATTGGAGTATAAGTTGGTCGTCTGTCTCAGTGGCAACAATCATTCTTTTAAATTGTGGTCTTATTAGTGATAAATCGAAGTTACAGAACTACTACATGGAGTTTATGCATCACAATGTACTTCAAGGCAAGCATCTTCTCTAACTGGAGAGTGTTAGTGTATGTAGACGTTTTATGTTATGTTAATTTAACTTATATTGTGCACAAATCACCCCAGGAGGGGTATCTCGGTGCCATTTGCCAAACAGACCACAGGCTATAGATACAGAAAATTTGCAAAAAATGTAAACAGTACAGCCTTAAGCAATTTCCTAAATTTGATGTGATCCGAGCACCAGCAAATATGTAGAGGAAGAACATTCCAATAAATGGGTGCTAGGTAAGAAAGACCTGCTCCCTGACTGAGAATTTTCAATCTGTCAAATGATAAGCAACGTTTTGTCACTGGAACGTATGGCTCTTGCTGGACGATGGAGAGTGAGCTTCAAGGATGGAGAAGAACATGTGTAGTATTTCTATAGCAGAACCCTAACTAAAAAGTAGTGCAGCACTGTAAGAATTCACCGCTGTCACGCCAGGTGTGGACTGATCTTGAAAAAGAGCAGGAGTTCTGCCTTGGTGGGGTTGAGCTTCAAGTCGGTATTGGACACCCGGGTCTGAATGAGATGCAGGTAGTGCTTGAGACATAGAGGGGCTCATTCAACCGCCCAAAGACCGCACCGCGGTCAGATGACCGCAGGGGTCATTTTGACTTTCCCGCTGGGCCGGCGGGCGATCTCCAGAAGATCGCCCGCCAGCCCAGCGGGAAAGCCCCTGCAATGAGGAAGCCGGCTCCGAATGGAGCCTGCGGAGTTGCAGGGGTGCGACAGGTGCAGTAGCACCGGTCGCGATTTTCACTGTCTGCATAGCAGACAGTGAAAATCATGGTGGGGCCCTGTTAGGGGGCCCCTGCACTGCCCATGCCACTGGGGCCCCAAGGGGCCCCACGACACCCGTTCCTGCCATCCTGTTCCTGGCGGGTTTTACCGCCAGGAACAGGCTGGCGGGAAGGGGGTCGGAATCCCCATGGCGGCGCTGCAAGCAGCGCCGCCATGGAGGATTCCCTGGGCCAGGGGAAAACAGGCGGGAAACCGCCGGTTCCGCTTTTCTGAGAATAGCCCTGGAAGCACCGCCAGCCTATTGGCGGTGCTTCCGTTGCCCTCCACCCTGGCGGTTTCAAACCGCCAGGGTCGGAATGAGGGCCAGAATGTCCAGTGCAAATGAAAAGGTACATACAGGATTGTGTGTTGTTAGTGAATTGGTGAATTAGGATGATGTCTTCAGTGAGCGGAGTCCAAATGGACTCCATATCGAGGGTGAATATCATGGGAGACATGGTAGAACTCAGAAGGACTCTGTAGGGGGTTGAGATACTGTGGGTCGCGAAGGTGTCCGTGTGCATAACGTGGTATTGTTTGGAAAAGAAGGAGGAGAAAGATTTAAGGACATTGCCCGTGAATCCAATTTGAGACTTCAGGGTCTGGAAGTGGGTTGGATGACCGGGGGGAGGGGGCAAAGACAGCTGATAGGCGCAGCAATATCAGGTGGCAGGGTTTGCATTTGTCTGTAGTCAGGAGGGCATACGAGTTGTAATGTAGCTGTCCTAGTGCTTCAGAGTGATCTGTAGCCAGATTGGTACACATTCAAGAAATGCCAATATTGATGTGTTATTGGGGTTCTGTGTATACTGCTTATTAAATGACCTTGACCTTGCCTTTAAGGATAGGTGAGCAATGAGTTTATAGTTGGTAAAGTAATCAGGGTCTAGTGTTCAGAATTGAGCAAATCTGGTCTGTTTTGAGAGTTTCTTGGAAGATGCCTTGGGTAAGGAAGTAGTTGACCATGGTGAATTAGGGTGAGAGAGGTACCCTGGATATATATATAATGAAGAAACTTCGCAGGAGGTGGCTTTGATGGATTCAAGGATTTCAATCAGGTCAGAGAGTGGTAGGTTTGAAGGATGGCTATTGTAGGATGCAGCACAGAGAGGTGAGTTGCAAATTAGAAGCACGCTTGATGTTGCTAATGTGCTGTCAGATCTACGATATTACACCCGTTGCCTTTTCATCCATCTGTATTGTCTGGACTTTCTGGGGGATCTCACAATATCTATATGATGAGTATAAGTCTATCACTATACCCAGGTCCAAGTGAGATGGCATGAGAACTTCAACAGAGGCTACTAGCCTTCTACTTCTCCCTCTTATCAACAAAGCAGTGATGAAGTCAGCTCTATGGCTTGCACTGCGCAATACTTTTTCTCATCTCTAAGCAGATAAGGTGACGTTTTCTTTAAGTGCAAGACCCAGCATATTTTGCACCAAACAATAGCAATGAACAGCAATTTGGTCATCCTGGAATGGCAAGAGACCTGTCTGAATAGTTTGCATGCTCCAAACTTCAGGATAGTCAGAAAACATACATTATGTGTCTCACATTAAGCAATTTACAAACCAATATCCTATTCACTGCCAAACTAACTTCCTTTAGCCAAAATAAGCTTGTGGAGGGAGTATTTCAAGGTTTGAAGATGGTCCCTTGCAGAGGGCATTCACTTAGAATACCCACACCTTACCGATCAACTAACCCCCACACTAGAAACACAGACAACCCACTTTCATTTAAAAACTATGGGCCAGATGTACGAAGCCTGTTTGCATTTCTTAACCATCCGAATCAGTATTTCGGGCCATTAAGAAATGCAAACAGGGCTTTCCTAATGTACAAAGCCCTTGAAGGAATCACAAATAGCTATTTCTACCCTGTAGAAATCACAATTTGCGATTCACAGAATAGGAAATGCAAATAGGGATTTCCTATTTGCATTTCCTATTCTGATGTACCATGCATTTCCAAAACACTATTTGGGCATATTCGAGATGAAATTACCACTGACTTGAAGTCGGTGGTAACCAGGTGCAATTTACAAAAAAAAAAACATTTGCAATGCAATAGGTCTCGCAATTTATTGAATTAAAGCTATTGGCACTGTAAATTCAGAACTGGATTTTTCTTGACACATAAGTTGGTCAACCCTGCCTCATAATTTTGTCTTTTCCTGCTAAGCTTTGGTGGTCACTTGCAGCTCGGAAATAAAAAGCCCTTGAGGAGCTATGAGAAGATGACTGCACTACCTCATGCTGTGTAAACGTCTGAACAGAAATTAGAAAATAAGGCTGCAAAAGTATTTTCTTTTTATTTTAACAGAATTAAAAGTCTTGCAAGCATTCTTGCCTCACATTTCTATGAGCAGAGCAGCCTGAGAAGATTTATGGTCTTAAATAAAGGAGATAGACAATGCCCTGTGTGCGATGTCGTGAGTGTTGGCAGGGAGGGACCCTGGAGAGAGAGACTCGAGATGCGATGCCAGGCTAAGCAAGTTTCACGTCAAGAATAGAGGGATTTGGAGGATTCGAGGTCCAGTGTATGTCCTCCTATATAAGTTACTAATAAAGTGATACACTGTTCCTGAAAGAAAACATATCAGGGGACTGTAAGGCACGTGTTATGGGGTCCTATTAGTTAGGAGCACGAGTCCTCACACACCCAGTTGGGTGTCATGCTTCATCATCGGACAGGCTCCTCGTCAGACTGGCGCTGCAATGTCTGACGGGCACCACCCAACGGGGGGCTCTTTGCCGGAGATCTTTTCTCGATGATGCCACACTTACCCTAAGGAGATCAAGGGGAAGACACTGAGGAGGGTTGAAAAAAGAAACTAAAATTGGTTCAGAACCCTAGCTATATATTTCACTTTATTCGATTTGTATAGGGTGGAGACCAATATTAAAATATTAGTTACGAGAGTTGGACAGAAATAATGACCAGCCACTCTCTGACTAACTGTCTTATTATGGGGGTCAAGAAACTACAAGACCCACCTCAACAATCAGGTCGACATGTTTCGCGTCTTAGCGGTCCACACGGATCCAATGACGCTTCCTCAGGACCTAGTATAAAGAAACTCCTCCTACTAAAAGCTGAGTAAGCTAATAACATATCAAATTTGACAGCCAAAAAACAGGTAAGTAACGTCAGTCACTTACATCAGTCCATTATGACCATTGGTTTGCTGCCTAATCGTCACCCTGAAAAATACCAGTACATCAATAATTAATTGACATTAAAAGCATAATGTGAGATAAACTGTGTGGTAAATGGTGAGAGTGTTGGTGATTGCAAACCCACACCATATCAAAACAATAAAGTTATATCTGCTTACCCTTCTAATTCAAGTAAGGGCTTCCTGGGATCACGCAAGCCTATAGCCAGGTTCATATAGCAAGCTAGTTGATAGTTGTTTGCAAAGAAAACGAAGTTATAAGGTAAATAACAGTGCTTGTAATAGTGTCATAAAATCACTCTGTTCCATCAGCTTTTCGACGAGTAAGGTGATTAACCCCATGGATAAATTACAGAAAGTCTTGCAGACGTTGTGCAACATGCCGTCTCAGTGCACTAAAACTCGTTCAAAATTAGAATCATGCACAGTAATAGCAGTAATACCTCTAGTCCAGTGTCAGTCATCACAATCAAGACACATCGTAAGCAAGTGGATTAGAGGCACTCGTAAGTATGGAGTTAAAAGTTAAAACCCGTGGTCCCTACAAATCACAGTCCAGATGGTGCATACCGATCTGGTTACGTCTAACAAGATTCGGAAAATGCCGAGAATCATACAGACGGGGTGCGGAGAGCATGCTGACTCCATATTGGCGTTATATGCTAGAGTAAAAAAAGAGAGACATGCCGCAGTCATTCACACGCCATAATAATGTGCACTTACTTGAAGCTCTCCGGCTGGGGGTGGATTACACCTACCCGTGGTCGCGCTCCCGAAAGTGAATGGGAGACGCGAACCGGGCGATATAAACCCAGTGAGGCCGGAAACGGGGATCGAGGACCGGTGTGTGCGTTGCTAAGTGACGCAGGAGCGTCCTACGCAAGGTCTTCGTTGTAACTAGACATCAAAGGTGGACTATAAAAATTGCAGGCACACACTCAGGGTATATAATGGTGGCCATCTTTGAATGGATCATCTAAAAAGTCAATCAGTCCACGAAATACTCATAACGGCTGGCACTGCAGGCTCCACTATAACCAAATGGCAAAGAATGTTAACTCATGTGTAATTTAAGGAGTCAGTTGATCCTATCATTGGTAATGGAGCTCGCGGGGGTTGTTTTTTAATAATAAATAGTGGACAAATGGCCCTTGGCAAATGCTATTGGGTCCCTCGTGATAGATTAAGTGTAGATAACTGAATCATTGGGAGAAGCTTGTCCATGGGATGTCGTCATTCAGTCCCTTGCGATGAGTCCCTAGTTTGAATACCCAGCGCTGCTCTAGTTCAAAGAGGGATTCTGTACTACTTTGGGTGCATGTTTGTAGTACGACCCACCATATGTCATCAGGGTTATGTTGTGCTTCAATAAAATGAATACTTAGTTTCGTCGAAGTTCGACCACAGCGGATATTGCTACGGTGCTCATTGATTCTTGTTTTGACCGCTCTGGTGGTCATCCCTACATATTGTAAGCCACACGGGCACGTAATCAAGTACACACAATTCTTAGTGTTACAGTTGGTATGTTTGAGTAATCGCCAATTACCAATAGGTGCTAGATCCAAGGCATCTATTCGCTTAGTGAGTGCACACACATTGCAGTTGCCACAAGGGTAATGACCACTAACCGGTGGTAGGTCCCAGAGGGTCCCCTGTCTGGTTGGTAGTGACCTGGGTCTAGGTCGTGTATGGATCAAGATATCTTTCAAGTTAGTAGTCCTTTTGAAAGCAAATAAAGGCTTAGAGAAGTTCTCCCCGCCACTACAGAGAATGTCCCATCTTTTGTTGATGATTTTCTTAATGGTATTGGACAATGGTGTGAAGGTAGTAACACATGTTAATTTACTTGTCGGATCTCTAGGGGCCGTCTGAAGTAGTGACTCTCTGTCACTATACTTGGCTCGTTTATAAGCGGTATTGACCACTCTAGTAGGATAGTGGCGGTCACCTAGTTTGTGTTTTAATTCTACAGCTTGTATGTCAAAAGAACGGATGTTGCTGCAATTGCGGCGTAGCCGTAAGAACTGGCCATAGGGTAAATTATCTCTAAGTGCTTTGGGATGGTAGCTGTCATATAGTAACAAACTGTTACGGTCTGTGGTTTTGTGATATGTACAAGTCTTCAGTATGCCTCCTTCAATGCTAATCATCAGATCCAAGAAGGGGATCGTGGTGGTTGAGACCGAAGAGGTAAAGTGCAAGAAAGGATCCAAATTATTGACCCAAGTGGTGAAGGCTGTTATCTCGTCAATGGGGCCCTGCCAGATTACCAGGATGTCGTCAATATAACGGCGCCATACTTTAATATTGTCAAAGTAGGGGTTGGAGTCAGGCAGTATGAATCGTTTTTCAAAATCATACATGTAGAGACATGCTAGACTGGGAGCGAAAGTGCTACCCATTGACGTCCCTCGGATTTGATGAAAGAGTTGGTCTTCAAATTGAAAGAAGTTTTCTGTCATGGCTAGGGAAGCGCAATGCATGATAAAATGCACAGGAGTGGCAGAATCGAGTGAAGCTGAGAGAAGGGCTGCCTCTACTACTGTCAAAGTAGTCTGTTGTGGAATATTAGTGTAAAGTGCTTCAACATCTAAAGTGATTAATGCTTGAACCGAGCAGGTGGCATTAATAGATTCTATAAGGTTCAGGACATCTTTAGTGTCTCTCAAATATGTGGAGGATTGTTGTACAAGAGGTTGCAAAAAATGATCACAGAATGTAGATAGGGGTTCAAGAATCGAACCTATTCCTGAGACTATAGGGCGACCGGGTGGAGGGACCTTCCCTTTGTGGATCTTGGGGAGGCAGTAGAAGTAAGGAATTCTAGGGTTCTGTGTATCTAGAAATTCAGCTTCTTTTCGGGAGATCCATGAATTACCGGCAGCCTCATTTATCATTCCTCTAATTTCAGCTTGAATTCTAGTCGTTGGATCATTGGGGATCTGTGCATAGTACATGGAATCACTAAGGAGACGAAGGCATTCCTGTCTATAGTCAACTGAATTCAATATGACTGTAGCTCCGCCTTTGTCTGCTGGTTTAATGGTAATGCTGCTGTCGGCTGCCAACCTCTTGAGGGCGTCATTCTCAATTTTGGGTAAGTTAACAAAATTATGCTTAGGTCGTAATTTGTTAAGGTCAGTATTTACCGCCTTTTCAAATGCCAGGATCTCACAAGGTTTGGCCGTTGTAGGTGGCGTAAATTTGGATTGTTTTTTGAGCAAGTTTCACATCATTGCTTCTAGGTTTAGCTACATTCTACCAGAAAGGGCATATTGTAAATTTTGCCAGCTGTGCGCTAAACCACTGAGTGTTTCTTTTGTAAAAAAAAAAAAAGCTTATTTTAGGAGCCAGAGGTATACTATAACAGCACAGGAATCAGCCAAAACAAATGTCAGTGACAGGGGAGGAGGTGGATGGAAGTGAATGCTGCAATAAAAAGCAGGAAGCTACCAGCCTTAAACACCCACAGTGAAAGGAGCACCAAGGAAATAGCAAAAATAGTCCGTCACCGCAACAGATTAAAAAAAAACAAAGTGGAATAATACAGTAGTTGGTCACTGCTCTGAAACAGAAATAGGAGAGAGAAAAAGGCAGAACTGATCGCTAGCGAACAAGAATTTTTAAAGGACCCTGCAACCAACAAATTACATTTCTTTAAGCCATAAGAAGTATATTAAAAGTATACACGAGGTTGAACGCTTACGCTCGACCTAAAAAGCACCCCAAGGTGTTTTTTAAAATTGCAATAGAGCACACGCTTTACAGGTGCACCCCTATTTTTGGGTGCACAAGGGGGCCTTTTTGCCATTTCCATCCCTGGTTTTGCATTTCCTAAATAGCAATTTCTTAACAAGAAATCACTATTTAGGAAATGCAAAACCGTCCCACTTGACTTGAATGCAATGGGATTTCTTAATACCGATTTCCTAATTTCGATTCCTACTTTCTAGGAATCACTATTAGGAAATTCGTATTGTTATACACATAGCGTTTTGCATTTCGTAAATAGCGATTTCTATGAAGTCGCTATTTAAGAAATGAAAAATTACATTTTTCTATATCTCTTGTCCCAAGACCTTTAATTTATCTTTCTCTTAATGAGCACTAAAATGATTCACAACCCCCCCATAGCTGACAACTACTTCAGAATTAAGGACTGCAATCACCTGCTTCCCCAACTCTGACCACCACACTCCCATGGCAAAATGACTTCCACATGAAAACCTGCAAAACTAAACGGCATCATATCCTTGCTTGGAATGCCTGTTTTCTCCCCCGACTGTACACCAGAGGCTTATCTTGTCATACCTGGCCAAATAACCTCTGTGAGCCTCATAAATGTATATCAATGTCCTGTCTTGATACTTGGGACACATTCCTTTGATGCTGCTCAACATACCTTCATAGAAGATGAATACTTCTCTATACTTCTCTATACTGGGTCATACTGTGTGTACTAAAATGCCACTGTTGGCATGATTACCCCCTAACTTTTTGCCTTTTGTTGATGCCAGCTTTGATTGAAAGTGTGCTGGGACCCTTCTAACCAGGCTCCAGCACCAGTGTTCTTTCCCTAAAATGGTACCTTTGTCTCCACAATTGGCACAGCCCTGGCACACAGATAAGTGCCTTGTAAAATGTACCCCTAGTATCAAGGGCCCTGTGGCCAGGGAAGGTCTCTTAGGGCTGCAGCATGTATTATGCCACCCTGGGGACACCTCACTCAGCACATGCACACTGCCTCACTACTTGTGCGTGCTGGTGGGAAGAAAAAGACTAAGTCGACATGGCACTCCCCTCAGAGTGCCATGCCCACAACCCACTGACTGTGGCATAGGTAAGTCACCCCTCTAGCAGGCCTTACAGCCCTAAGGCAGGGTGCACTATACCACAGGTGAGGGCATAGCTGCATGAGCACTATGCCCCTACAGTGTCTAAGCCAATTCCTAGACATTGTAAGTGCAGGGTAGCCATATAGAGTATATGGTCTGGGAGTTTGTCAAACAAGAACTCCACAGTGCCACAGTGCCATAATAGCTGCACTGAATAATGGGGAGTATGGTATCAAACTTTTCAGCACAATAAATCCACACTGATGCTAGTATGGGATTTATTGAGAAATGCACACCGAGGGCATCTTAGAGATGCTGCATGCATGCCAGCCCAACTGCTAGCACTAGGCTGACTGGTCTCTGCCCGACTGCCACTTCCAGACCAGTTTCTGACCACATGGAGTGAGTGTTTCACACCTCCAACCGCAGGAACTGTAACACCTGGCATTGAGCCTCAAAGGCTCATGCCTGGTGTTACAGCACTCCAGAGAACTCCAGCTAGTGGAGATGTCCGCCCCCCCAGCTGCGGCAAGTCCGGGGAGATAATAAGAAAAACAAGGAAGAGTCACCCCCTCAGCCAGGTCCACCCCTAAGGTGATCAGAGCTGATGTGACCCCATCCTTAGAAAATCCTCCATTTTGCTTTGGAGGATTTAGCCCAATAGGAATAGGGATGTGCCCCCCCCTCCCCAAAGGGAGGAGGCACCAGGAGGGTGTCGCCACCCACAGGGACAGTAGCCATTGGCTACTGCCCTCCAGCCCTAACACACCCTTAAATTTACTATTTAGGGGCAACCCTGAACCCAGGGAATCAGATTCCTGATGACCTACAAAGAAGAATGACTGCTGACCTGAAAACCCCGCAGACAAGAAGGAAGACGACAACTGTTTTGGCCCTAGCCCTACCGGCCTGCTTCCTGATTCAAAGAACCTGCATCAGCGACGCATCCTGCGGGCCCAGCGAACTCTGCCGACTCAGAGGACTGCCCTGCAACTACAAAGGACCAAGAACTCTTGAGGACAGCGGAACTGTCTACCTCAAGCAAGAAGAAACCATCTTAACAGGGACTCTCACCTCACTCCAGAAGCGTGAGTCCCCACTAGTGTCCACCTGACGCCCCTGGCCCGTGTCCAGAGAAACCAATGACCCCGAGAGGATTCCCAGGCAACTCCAACGATGTGCCTACCCTGGGTTAACCTCCCTGCACCCCCATGACGACGCCAGCAGAGGGAATCCCGAGGACCCCCCTGACCGCGACTGCCCTGTAAGAAGAAACCCGACACCTGGAAGAAGCACTGCACCCGCAGCCCCCAGACTCGTGAAGAACAAAACACCAGTGCAGCAGTGACCAGCAGGCAGCCCTCACCCTTGCCCAGTCAGTGGCTGGCCCGAGAAGCCCTCCTGTGCCCTGCCTGCAACATCTGAGTGACCTTCGGGTCCCTTCATTGATTTCAATTACAAACCTGACACCTTGTTTGTCCACTGCACTGTGCCGCCCGTGTGCCGCTGAGGATGTGCTTTGTGTGCCTACTTGGGACTCCTGTGCTCTACTAACCCCCCGGTCTGCTCCCCGAGGACGCAGGTACTTACCTGCCAGCAGACTGGAACCGGAGCACCCCCTGTCTCTATAGGCGTCTATGTTATTTGGGCCCCTCTTTGACCTCTCCACCTGAACGGCCTTGTGTTGCTGGGTGTTTGTGGTTGACTTGAACCCCCAATGGTGGGCTGCCTATGCCCCGGAGACTGAACTTGTAAGTGCTTTACTTACCGTATTAACCAACTTGTACTTACCTCCCCCAGGAACTGTTGAATTTTGCAGTGTCCACTTTTAAAATAGCTTATTGCCATTTTATGAAAAACTGTGTACATTACTGTTTTGATTCAAAGTCCTATATAAACCTATTCAAAGTACCTTACATTTAATGTACTTACCCACAATTTGAATCTGTGGTCTAAAATAAATTAAGAAAATAATATTTTTCTATATAAAAACCTATTGGCCTGGAGTTGTCATTGAGTGTCTGTTCTCATTTATTGCCTGTGTGTGTACAACAAATGCTTAACACTACCCTCTGATAAGCCTACCTGCTTAACCACACTACCACAAATAGAGCATTAGTATTATCTATTATTGCCTCTGTCAAGCCTATTGGGGAACCCCTGTACCCTGTGCACACTATCTCTCACTTTGCGATAGTATACACAGAGCCAGCTTCCTACACCATGCCATACTGGACAAGAGCACATGCATATAACATGAAACTGTAGTATTTGAGAATACTCACCATTAAGCATTATGTTTGTCTGGTATGAAATGTTAAACAGCAATAAAGTATGGTATAATTTATGACTAATTGGTCAGCAAAATAAAAGTATTTTTCTTAAAAACAAGCATTGGCAATGCAAATAGGAGTGCCCTAAAACTCAGTATAACTCACTAAAAGTGAGTAAATTGGGAGATTAGGCAGTCATTAACCCATAATACTTTGTGCAGCAGTGACCAGCAGGCGGCCCTCACCCTTGCCCTTGCCCAGTCAGTGGCTGGCCCGAGAAGCCCTCCTGTGCCCTGCCTGCAACGTCTGAGTGACCCCCGGGTCCCTCGATTGATTTCAATTACAAACCTGACGCCTTGTTTGTCCACTGCACTGTGCCGCCCCTGTGCCGCTGAGGATGTGCTTTGTGTGCCTACTTGGGACCCCTGTGCTCTACTAACCCCCCGGTCTGCTCCCCGAGGACGCAGGTACTTACCTGCCAGCAGACTGGAACCGGAGCACCCCCTGTCTCTATAGGCGTCTTTGTTATTTGGGCCCCTCTTTGACCTCTCCACCTGAACGGCCTTGTGTTGCTGGTGCTGGGTGTTTGTGGTTGACTTGAACCCCCAATGGTGGGCTGCCTATGCCCCGGAGACTGAACTTGTAAGTGCTTTACTTACCGTATTAACCAACTTGTACTTACCTCCCCCAGGAACTGTTGAATTTTGCAGTGTCCACTTTTAAAATAGCTTATTGCCATTTTATGAAAAACTGTGTACATTACTGTTTTGATTCAAAGTCCTATATAAACCTATTCAAAGTACCTTACATTTAATGTACTTACCCACAATTTGAATCTGTGGTCTAAAATAAATTAAGAAAATAATATTTTTCTATATAAAAACCTATTGGCCTGGAGTTGTCATTGAGTGTGTGTTCTCATTTATTGCCTGTGTGTGTACAACAAATGCTTAACACTACCCTCTGATAAGCCTACCTGCTTAACCACACTACCACAAATGAGAGCGTTAGTATTATCTATTATTGCCTCTGTCAAGCCTATTGGGGAAGCCCTGGACCCTGTGCACACTATCTCTCACTTTGCGATAGTATACACAGAGCCAGCTTCCTACATAATGCCATACTGGACAAGAGCACATGCATATAACATGAAACTGTAGTATTTGAGAATACTCACCATTAAATATTATGTTTGTCTGGTATGAAATATTAAACAGCAATAAAGTATGGTATAATTTATGACTAATTGGTCAGCAAAATAAAAGTATGTTTCTTAAAAACAAGCATTGGCAATGCAAATAGGAGTGCCCTAAAACTCAGTATAACCCACTAAAAGTGAGTAAATTGGGAGATTAGGCAGTCTTTAACCCATAATACTTTCACTGTGTCATTCATTGTTGTATTTTTTTTATGTTTTAATCAACACAGTGATTCATTCTTGCATTCAGCAACTCACTTATTCCCAATAAAACACACAAATTCAACAAGCGTATGCAAGACAAATTTAAAGAGAAAATATTGAAACCTAAACATGGTGGGCTAATATGTGCAATAAAAACTAAGTAAAAAATTAAACATAGTAGTGTCAGCCATCTTCGAACTGTATTCTGTATTGTATTGTATTGCAACATTGATATAGTGCTTAATAATCCTCTGTAGGGCGCTAATGAGCTTGACTTCATGGGTGGCACATCACACAATCAAGTATTTGTAGTTGGAAGTGTGATCCTATGTTAGGATTGTTTCCAAGTTGTGCATGATTACCACTGAGGTGTGGTTATTGTGTTATGTGTCACACCACTTAGCAGTGTGATGCATATAGAAGTCTGAGAGACAGGCGCACAGTTTATGGTTAACTTTAAGCAGCAGTTTGATCAGGTCTGTGGGTCCTTTAAGGTACTTTTTCAGATCTTAGCCAATTTATCCGATCACTTCACTGGAGTGTCCACTCTGAAATAATTTAAAGTTTATGGTCCTGAGAATGCATAGGTTGGAGCGAAACTGTAGGGGAGATCTGCTGGGGTAAACTTTTGTAAATTTCATTCCATTTCTGCTCGTCATAGTGAAAAGTAAAGAAGCGGTCATAGTATGTAACTTTTTTTATTTTTTTTGCTGTGGACCATTACTTTCCTGGACAATGGATGTAATCCATAATAGTTTTGCTTATGTGAGTATGAAAGTGTCTAAAATTATAATGAATTATTAGGCATCTTCAGTAAACTACAATCAACTTGAACACTGTTATTAAAAAATAAATCTCTAGGTAGTACTGTCGCTGACAATTGTCACCTGAACAGTATCCTTCTTCTTGGTTAGGTGAGACTGTAATTAAACATCTGTGACCTTCCCGAAAATAATCTTGAATTCCTTACAGATAGGATTTTTCCCAGGCAGAGGGATGGAGATCACTCTCATACTGACTATGGAAACGTAAGGGCTGTTGTGGATGATGGGGACATGCCAGTTGTAATCTCTTTAAATATGTCTATGGCAATTGGTACCATGGGCTATTCTAGCCTCAACACCAGACTTGAGGAAATCAGAGTAGATTACTCTCTTGCTGCTTGGTTCTTACATTTCCCAAGAGTCACTGAGACTCTGAAAGGGTGAAACCAGCCTGGGGTTGGTTGCAGTCCCGTTCACAGGGGACAGGGCCTGGTAACTTTAGTTCCACTGTTTCTATTGCAGAAGGTCCGAGACTGGAATCTGTATGGCCTGTGGGAATGGGCAAACACATTACACACTCATATGTGGCCCTGGCCGATTATCAGCGACTGGGATATTTTGAATGTCATTCAGGGAGTTGGCTTGGAGCAAATGGTGAAAAAATTACAAAAAGTAGGACTGTAGTGGGCAGAAGCTCTGGCAGTTTATAAAGTAATCGGAGCCAGGCTATGTACAAGATGGAGTGCACACTTGTGGGATCGCCTGAAAGAGTATACACATGAACATGTTGTGTAACACAGAATGGAGCTGGATCGTGAAGGTATTTAAATGATGAATGTCCCGCAATCCACAGAGACAAACTGTTGCATAGATACCTACAGTTAGGGTTGTTGAAAGTTCTAGGCTTTGTAAAGTCACAAACTTTCTTTTAAACATTTCCAGCTTTTAAACAACATAACAACATGACAAATGGGGACAAAATAGGGTCCCTGCACTGCAGGGGGGTTGTTTGCTTTCAGCAACCAATACAATTGTTTGCAGCAACACCACGTACCTCACCTCTCATTTCGGTTCTATCACAACCTTCAAGGAGCGACATCTGGTTACTGAGAATGGAAGTTTCAATGCAACCAGGCAGTGGCTGTTGTGCCTTCTTGCTGACAAACACAGCTAGGGCTGATTCTGTCTGTCTGACATGTTGTGTGGGACTTGGGACAGCAGGGAATGCGTAAGGTAAACTACAACTATGCACAGGTGAAATTGTGAAACTTGGTACTCCTTCGCAAAGTGTGAAGTTCTCCAGCTCCATGTGTATTGCTTCACTACCGCGCCTACCCACAATGTGTACATTCCAGACAGAAAGTAGACTTTAGCGCAAGCGTATTAATGCAATGATTCACCAAGCCACTAAATGTTTCAGCACTCTTCAACATTAGCACCATCACCCATGGCCACATTACTCATCAACACCCTGACCGTGCCCATAGTCTAGGACGCTTCCAGCGACAGCAACCAGGAGACCAAATGCAGAATAAATTCAGGGATTTGGCAGTAGACAGGAGTATACAATACATGCAAGAGAATCATTAACCTCAAGAAACAATGTTCTAGATTTTGCTGCATCAGACTATGTATCTGTACAAATATCAGTGTGCTGTGTGCATGTCTTTCTTGCAGATCTCTCAGTGTGTGTGTTCAATGTCTCTATATAGACTTGGTTTGAGGCACTGCCTAAGCATAGGTTTAGTGAAAATCTGTCTCCATTCCATCGTTCCCTTCCACATCCGTCAGTGGTGACTGACCTCAATAACAGTGGCATATCGAGGCGTTATGACAAGGTTGTGGTGAATAATATGTGTAACATTGTTGGCGTGGAAGCAATGCAAGATCTTCATAAGGAACATTACCTGGCACCTGAGCCCTGGAGAATTCTTATATGACAAAAGCAGAGAGTTAGAGCAAGGTACTTTTTAGGTTGAGGTTTAAGGTTACGAAAAACATGTAGTGGGCTTACCAAGAACATACTTGGTCCTAGAGCCCACCTGCTGCTTACCATTAGTTCACTTTCCTGTCACTCTAATTTTCCTGCTTCCCATTTGTGTCCCAGCTTGTCAATCCTCTGCTTGTTCCTCCTGTGGGGCATAACCTCTTGTTGAGATGGAAAAGACCATCACATGGTGAAGAACGCACACCGTTGAAATCCCCAGTTGCAATGATTTCTGGATCCCTGGTTTTGATTTTGTTAGTCAAGCATGAACATGGATCATGTGTGCTTGCCATAACACTGTGTACTGAAACAACTAAGGGATGGAGTTGAAACTACTGTTGCCTTTGCATCTCGTAGTTTGGTGGTGTGGTATTGTGTTTATTTCTAGAACAATATTGTAAGTTGTATTTTGTTATAGTATTTCAATGTAGAGTTGTATTTTATGTTTTAGGAGTATTTGTCTTATTTATGATCTATGTGGTATCTCCCAGCTTCACCTGTCGCATTTGGTATCCTCCTCAGCTGGACAGCATTCCGTGCTGGACAGTTGATGGGGCTGGAGGTTTGAGTGAAGACTGGGGTTCCTGTTTTATAATTTAAGAAAGATAACTGAAAATAAATTGGATTTAATCTTTCATTTGCGTGGACCTACTCTCATCTTGAAGACTGATACTACATTTTGGCGACGAGCTGGCGAACTGCATCCTACAACAGGAACTCTAGTTCATTTTGGTCCTGGTATTGTTGGATTCTTACATAATAATAATTTTCTTTTGTACTATACTTCCTCTCTGTTCTTCTTTTACCTGTGCCTTCGTTTATATTAACATCTCTTTGTTCATTTCAATTTCTTTTTCCTTTTCCTATTTATTTTCCATATCTCTTTTGTGTATCATTCAATTACTGTAGCTACATATATTTTATTTGTTCCACGTGTTATTCCTCCGTTCTCCGTTTATCTGTTTTTCTTATTACTGAAATTCAAATGTTTTATTAAACGCGTTTCATTTTGTTGCTCTGCCGCAAGTATGTCGCTTAGCTGCTAGAGACGTGTCATGTTTGTTTAACTCTGCGCACGTGTTCGTGCCTGCAGAGTAAACACTCTGGCCCTTGTGCGTTGTTTGATTCTGGGTGCTTGGCGACGCATGCGTCACTACGTAGCAACGCGGGACGCTAAGCCGCTAAAGTAAGCCTTTGGGTCCTCGTGCGTTGTTTGGCCCTGGTTGCTTGGCGACCCACCCATCGCTTCTTAGCAACGCAGGACGCTTACATTCCGTGGCTTCATTTCTTTAAAATTTCTCGTGCGCGTGTGTCAAATTACCATTAGTTTCAGATGTGATCTTCTGAATTCAGACACATATATGTTAATTAGAACTAATTGAGCAATTTTAATTGTCTCCTATGTTACATTTGTATCCTTATTTTCAATTGTTTTTTTTCAAACTCAAACACTAACAATAATCCTTTATAGTGATACTAAAACCTTATTTCTGTTTTTAGTGGATTGTTAACTGTATTACAGTACAATTTTGTATTGTTTAAAAATTAAGAATATTATTCTATTATTTGTTAGTGTTTTCAGCTTCTTTGTAAATCTTCGGCACCTTATTTTTTTTTTCTTCTTTTTTTTCTCTTAGTCACTTTCTGGTTCGTTTTTTTTCTTTTATTTTTCTTTGTTATTTTAGTTCTCTCTTACAATATACTCTCTGTATATGATATTCTTATCATTTTTCTCCTTTCATTATGCAAAATATCTCTCCTCCTCCTTTCTTCTTATCCTCTCCGGGTGAACCAACAATTCCTTGGCCAAAATGGAAAAAAGTTTTCCTAACATATTTAAAAGTTTGCGGTACAAACTTATCAATTGAAAGGAAAACGTCACTTCTCCAACACTGTTTAGGTGCGGAAGGGCAGGAAATATTGGAGACATTACCTGCAGTGTCAAGTTTGGATGGAGCAGTTGGTGATGCTCCCTTGAATGACTTTGATGAAACCCTTCTTCGTCTTGACACACATTTCTTACCCAAAGTCTCTATTCTTTTACAAAGGTTTTATTTTGGAAAAAGCAAACAGATGGATGAAGAATCAATCGAAGATTATATAACGAAACTTCGCAAATTAGCTTCTCTGTGCAACTTTGGTGCTAATATAGAGGAACGCTTACGAGACCAATTTATGTTAGAATGCAAATCTGATAAAATCAGGGAAGCTCTGTGGTCGAGAAGTGATCCGTCTCTCGATGAAGTAATGAAAGTTGCAAAACAAATTGAGCATTCTCAATCCTGTATTGAAACGTTGAAGAATTCAAAAGTTTCTTCTTCTTTAAACAAAATAGATTCCAAACCTAAAACCTCTGTAAATATAAGGAACAAAACTAAAACATTTTGTTTTAGATGTGGTTCACCTTCACATTTAGCGAACTTTAAAGACTGTCCAGCTATCCAAGTTGTATGCAATAAATGCAACAAAAAGGGTCATTTCGCTAAATGTTGCAAGTCTGTTAACAAGAACAATGCAAAAATTAATGAAGTTACGGATGACAACGATAATCAACCTTTCATTCTACAAATAGTGAATGATGTTAATTGCGTCTCCACAATTCATTGTGACTACCCAAAAGATCTTGTATTGATTAATGAAATTCCTGTCACTATGATGATGGATTCTGGTGCAAAGTTATCTCTAGTGTCTGTACAAGATTATGTGACACTTTTTGAAGGCAAAGTTGATCTTCTAACACCTGATGTTTTGCCTTTCTCGTATGGTGGCAAACCTATTGAATTAAAAGGATATTTCAAAGCGAAGATTTGTTTCAAAGACAGTGAAATAATTGGGAAAATATATGTTCCTGTAGTCGGAGATACCATTTTAAGTTGGCCCCATCAGAAAGAATTGGGAATAGTTTTGAATCCTAATGCTGTTCCGCAAGTTATGGTCCAAGAAGTATCTGATCTTGAACGACAATTGTGGAATGAATACCCGGAGGTATTTAATTCCAATGTAGGATGTGTAAAAGGCTACATGCATCAGATTGTTTTGAAGAAAGACGCTCAACCCATAGCTTCCAAAGTGCGGAATATTCCCATAAGTTTAAGAGGAAAAGTGAAGCAAGAACTTGAAAGACTTAAAGACAGTGGGATTATTCAAGAAGTAGAGGCAGCACAATGGATAGCTCCTATAGTAGTTGCGACCAAACCGTCTGGAGACATTAGACTGTGTATTGATCTACGCAACTTGAACAAAGAAGTGGTGGAAGACAGGTTTCCGCTACCGAACATCAATGAAATGATAAGTACATTAGGAGATGCAAAGGTTTTTTCCACTCTTGATCTTACTTCTGCGTACCATCAAGTACAACTGACTGAAGACTCTAAACTTCTTACCTCTTTTATCACTCCGTTTGGAGTTTTCAAATTCAATCGTATGCCCTTTGGTTTGTGTTCAGCAGCGGCTGTTTTTCAAAGATTAATGCAAAAAATGTTAGGGGGTATGAAGGGGGTGTGTTTTTTCCAAGATGATGTTCTTGTATTCACTAACACTCAAGAAGAGCATGTTAAGAAACTGAGAAGTGTACTTTCGTTGTTCAAAGCCAAAGGTATCACACTGAAAAGAGAAAAGTGTAAATTTGGCCAGTCTCAAATAACATATTTAGGACATGTTATATCAAGAGAGGGTATTAGGCCAAAAAATGACTTAGTACATACTATTATGAGTTTATCCACTCCAAGTTGTAAGAAAGATATTCAAGTTTTTTTGGGTATGGCAGAATTCTATGCCAAGTACATACCGAATTTTGCTAAAAGATCAAACTCAATTAGATTTCTGCTCAAGAAGGGTAGTGAGTTTATTTGGTCGAAAGAGTGTGAGATGGAATTTCAGGATCTTAAGGAAGCCCTGAATTCTGCTCAATCTCTAAGTAGCTTTCAACCTAGTATTCCATGTTATCTTATTACTGATGCATCTGATAAAGGTTTAGGATGTGTACTGAAACAACTAAGGGATGGAGTTGAAACTACTGTTGCCTTTGCATCTCGTAGTTTACATGGTGCAGAATTTAATTATTCTACTATTGAGAAGGAAGCACTGGCAATTTATTGGGCTATTAAGAAGTTTAGGCAATTCCTTTGGGGAATTTCCTTTGAGGTACGATCTGATCATAAACCGTTGCAAGAGATTTTTAGGAAGAAAGGTTTAGACAATGTGTCTTCTCGCATCTGTAAATGGATAGTTGGACTCCAAGACTATCAATTTACGGTAAAATATGTTCCAGGTTGTGATAACAAGACAGCTGATTGCTTGTCTAGGTTGGTTGCGGATGATGTGTTTGATGAGCCTGATAGTTTGTCGTGGTGGACAGAGGATGAAATACAAGTTTGTGCCTTAACAGATGGGTGTGTCTCAGAAAGTGAATGGCGTGAGAAGTTAAGTAAAGATGAGGATCTCTCAAAGGTTATGCATTTGTTGTTATAAGGGGAATTGAAAAATTGTCACGATATTTCACTTTCTTCATACAAGAAGGTGTGGAATGAATTGTGGTTACATGAGGGCTTGTTACTAAGAGGTAACAAACTTGTCCCTCCGTCATCTCTACGTGATCAGCTTCTTGCTCTATCACACTCTGGTCATCCTGGTATAAGCAAAACTAAGGAAAGAATGAGGGCATTGTATTGGTGGCCAGGAATGGATATTGCTCTAGAAAGGAGAGTAAGAGATTGCCACGAATGCCTTTTGGCGGACAAGACACTTAAGGTGAGGACTCAACCGTTAATACTTAAACAAATACCAAATGAAGTTTGGGAAGAAGTTGCCATTGACATTATGGGACCTGTATCATCAAGGTCTAATTCTAAGTATATTATTGTATTAATGGATATGCTTTCTCGCTGGCCGGAAGTTTGCATAACCTCTGAGATTACTTCGGAGGTAGTTGTGAATTTTCTTTCCAAAGTCTTCAGCAGAGAGGGTAATCCTGCTACTATTCTGTCTGACAATGGTGTTCAATTTACCTCGAAATTTATGAGAGATTTTCTTTATTCTAGGGGAATTGTTCATAAAAAATGTGCACTTTGTCATCCAGAAACCAACGGCATGGTGGAACGGTTCAATAGGACATTGAAAGAAACTATACAGTTGGCTAAAGTAAATGGAGTTAGTTGGGAGAGTTGGGTAGAAGCAAAAGTTGAAGAGTACAGATTCACTCCACATTCCAGCACGGGTCAGACTCCTTTCTTATTGTTTAGAAAACGTGTGCCACATACTAAAATTGATCCTCCATGGCTTAAGAAACATCTTTCTTATGTTATAGATAGAGAGACTATTAAAAGCGACGCTAGGAGCGAGGATGAACGCCACCAACTAAAAAGAAAGGAAATCTATGATGTTCGTAATTCAGTGAAAAAAAATATTGTATGTGTTGGTGACAAAGTTAGAGTTAAATTACCTGGAACAAACAAGTCTAGCACATCTAGGTTCAGTTCAATATATGAAATTGTTAAAATATACAAAGGGGCTGTCAAACTTGGTGATGGGCGGATTTGGAACTTGAATAGAATTGTTGTGGTATAACTTGTGTGGGGAGGAGGGTGGTGTGGTATTGTGTTTATTTCTAGAACAATATTGTAAGTTGTATTTTGTTATAGTATTTCAATGTAGAGTTGTATTTTATGTTTTAGGAGTATTTGTCTTATTTATGATCTATGTGGTATCTCCCAGCTTCACCTGTCGCATTTGGTATCCTCCTCAGCTGGACAGCATTCCGTGCTGGACAGTTGATGGGGCTGGAGGTTTGAGTGAAGACTGGGGTTCCTGTTTTATAATTTAATAAAGATAACTGAAAATAAATTGGATTTCATCTTTCATTTGCGTGGACCTACTCTCATCATGAAGACTGATACTACACACTGGCTAGTCTCATGGATTGAGGTCTTTTTGGACTGAGACAGGTGCCCAAAGTTCTACCCCCATGGTGGTTAAAGGCTACTGCCTTTACCAGGAGTTAAACGGCATGAGCGCAGTGGTGGCAGCATGCTGTGCAATGATGAGTAGGATTGAACAGGCCTTTTAATCAGTATGACTAGATTGAGGCCTAGAGCCCTACTCCTTAAACGTTCTGCTGTTAGGTGCTTAACTTATCCTTGGCCTATATCAAGGTAGAATGTAGCGCTGTGCAGTGCATGTGTGGTTGCATGCATGTGCTGGGTGTATGTGTGTCTGTGAGTGGTACAATACGTGGAAGACTTTGGGTTTCATTTTGGGAGACCCAGAGCTGACTGGAGGATCATGGTGTGGTAGAGATTCCCCCGACAGATTTGTGGATTGCTGCCTCCCTGAGGGATCGGTGGGGCACACACTGGAGGAAGGAACAGCTAGGCTCTTCAGTACATTTCAAACAGAGGCTTTTTGATTCTGAAAGAGGTCACTGGAAAGGGGCCTGGACACATTTTAGGAAAGAGATGGGATGATAAGAGAATAATAAAGAAGAGAGTAGGGCCCTACAATGATCTTTGATGCACGTATCACTGTCCAGGTGTGAGCCTCTAGTCACTCCCATGGCCTATGATATAAAGCCATATTTGGAGTCACTCCTGCTGTCACAGACTTCTTTCTGCATGAAGGTCAGGACAGGAGTGGGCATGTCAAATCAGACGCCCAGCGCAAACTTCTAATATTCAAACACAAAATCACTTTTTTGTTTCTGGAAATGGAGTATATGAAGGGGAGCTAGAGGCCCATAAAAACTGTCAGCTGCCAAGCAGACATCTTGAATGTATGACAAGGATGAAAAGCTCTGCAAAACTTCAACCTGTAACTAGGACTGGGGGCTAAGGTCTGTCAGTCTCCCATCTGAGCGAGGGGACATCACTGATGGGAAACCAAGACCAACTATCCTGGAACCTGCCTCCTTGCCAAGACCAGTGTGCCCTGTGAGGAAATGGAGGGAGCAAGGTCTGGTGGGGCACCTTGGTGAGTGGATCATTGCAGCAAGTTGTGAGGAAGCAGCTGTTGCACCAATCAGGCCATTGCCTGTGTGCAGAAGCAAAACAGTAACCATCAATGTCAAAGAGGACAGCTGTGAAGTTCTGTGCTGCATCTTTCGGGCCATCACCCATGTGCAGGTTAAAGCCGGTGACCCAAATGCCAGGACGGCCCGCCATGAAGAGTGCATGACTGCCGTGCCAATCTTACCATAGACATTGTGCAGAGTAAGCTCAGAGACCCCGTATGCCATAGGGGGCTGCAGTGAACAGCAAGGGTCTTCACCTGGTTTTGCTGAGGCTGAGAGGCAAGGCTGATGCGATGACCTGCAAATGTCTCAAACACGACTAAAGCATCAGAACATTATCGATCGTCCACCCCTACCTTGGAGGAGGATCAGAAGAATGTCCACCCCTACAAGGGAAAGGATCCGAAGAACATATCTCATCATCATAGAAGAACAGCTTCTGCCCCTGCAAAGCTAAGGGTAATACTCATTGCCAGCAGCCACTTCAGACCTCCATGGTGTCCGAGTGTGTAATGCTCCTCGGCACTCCTTTAGAGCAAATTTGGTGAGAGTGGGTAAGACTGATCACAGAGTTGAAGGGTGCTAGATAATTTTTTCTGCTTCATAGTGCTATGCGAGCTGGAACGCTTTTGACTTTAGAAGACTCAGAGTGGCAGTTCTAAACTCTGAGGTCTACTTGGGCCTATCTAAATCTGTTACCAATAATGAGAAAGGTGGGACTCAGGGATAAGCTCATCTAACACTAGAGTACCTCAGAAGCACTTTGTCTATTTTTTGTGTATACTGTATTTTACTTTGTGTTTGTACATAAATTCTCCTTTTTGCATAAAAGCAAGTATTTGACTTGACAATCATTTAGTGCTATTGAATATATTTTGAGCTGTGAGCCTCTGTTCATCTCCTGCATCTACCTCCCACCCTGAGAATCTTTGCACTGCTCAACTCATCCTACTATTGAAAGTTAAGTGCGGAAGTGGTCATTAACCAAGTTGATCCGGATCCATAGTATGTCAAGTGCCTGGACACAGAGAGTAAAATGCCTAAAAACCTTTGGTTGGACCCATTAGCTCCTGCTTATTGCGTGGCCCACTGAACGGGGTTCTGACACCTCTTCACCATCAGTTGATCAACTGGCTTCTCTGCTTCCACTGCCTATTTTTCAAGCTACTTTTTTCTTTTTGGTTAAGCCCTTCACAAGAGTGCATGTCTGCCATCTCCATTTGTCTGTTTTACGTACCATCCTAATTGGCAAGTGTATACCTAAAACTGGGACCCCTTCACACTGTTCCACTTGAACCAGGCATGCCCAGATGCATGTCACCTTGCTAATTGTGCTGTTGGAAGCAGGCTACACCCAACTGACGAGCACCAATCAGGGCAAGACTGGTCATGGGTTGCAAGTGTTCTGGATCAGAGAGGACCTGGCTTGGCAGTTCAGCAAAGACAACTCCTATTGGAACAGAGTCAAGACTGATTTGCATATGGCTGGGTCTAAATTAGGATAGCTTGGTGGACAAGAGAATGATAGGTTGGAATGGCACCCTGAGTAATTGCCAGTGGTTAGACAAACTGCAAGCATTTTTTTTAATTTCTTTATTGATGTTTTAGTCTTATACATATACAGAGAGGTAATACAAAGGTCATAATTTGCATGTAACATGACATTACATTACAAGTGATATGAAGTACAGTCTGCCTCACGATGGATTCTGGACATCAGTTCAAGGCCACCATAACAAAGTGGCAATATGTATACCTGGGGAAAGAAAGTCTTGACTCAGCCGATTAATACCAAGATCTGCCAATTAAAGAAATTGCAATACAACAATAATATCCTTGAATAACATTACAACTTTGCAGAACAAACTAATAAGCATCTGTGTGGATCAAATAATTTGAGAGACTATGGCCCTCATTACAACCCTGGCGGTCAAAGACCGCCAGGGCTGTTCTGGAGTTTGTACCGCCAACAGGCTGGTGGTACAAACTCGGGCATTATGACTGTGGCGAAAGTGCCGCGGTCGCACCGCCGGGACCGGCGGTTTCCCGACACTTTTGTCCCAGCTGATTTAATCCTCCAGGCCAGCGTTGCTTGCAGTGCTGCCCAGGGGATTACGAGTCCCACGCCTGCCAGCCTTTTCATGGCGGTATGAACCGCCATGAAAGGCTGGTGGCAAAGGGAATCGCGGGCCCTCTGCCACGGCCCCATGGAGCTTTTCACTGTCTGCATAGCAGCGGCCGCGCAGCGGTTTCAACTTGGCGGGCGGCGCTTGCCGCCCACCAAAGTTGAAATGAGGGCCTATATCTTATCATCTATGGAGTCCGGTGTAGAAAAAGAAGGGAGGGGGAGAGCGAGGGTAAAGGATATATCTGTACGGAGTCCCATTAAGTAAGGGAACGGGAGGATGCAAGGAAGGGAAGTGTACGGCCCGTGCGACATTAAGGTGTATGTTTTCGGGTTAGGTCAGCACTCCTCATTGACATCATGTTCGGCAACTCAGACCTATTCTGAGTATCAAGTGGGCGCCCCAACATAGCACCCTCCACTAGTGCCAGGCTATCTCAGGTGAGTTTATCTTATGGGATATGCGTTGTATGTATCCGACCCAGGCTGCAATGTAAGTTGTAGGCCCTTGTAAACTGCGGCAACAAATCATTGCCTCATCTACTGCCCATTTGTGAGTTTTTCTCAGCCAAGTATTTACTGTAGGGTGGTGTGGGGCCTTCCACTGCATTGCGATAAGGCGTTTGTATAATATAGTCGCTAGATCAGTGAGTTTCAGGTAGTGCTTATTATGTTTAGTGCTCAATACGATTCTCAGCGGACAAACCAGCGGATTTGGGGGATATGGACCTCCACAATGTCTGATATCAGTTCTATTACCTGGTCCCATGCGCGTCGCAGTGGAGGACACTCCCAAACCATGTGAATAAGTGTTGCACCATGTAAATTACATCTAGGACATTTGGGATGTGTTGCTGGAAACATCTTGCTGAGGTGTGAGATAAGTAACTGCAAGCATTAATCCCATCATCTTTTGTGTTTTTGATGTACCACCCAAAGTAGCAAAGTCAGGATGTGTGTCCTGTGATCACTGTGCCACTGTAACCAGGCTTCACTAGAGCGATGCCCCAATCAGAGCAAAACCGGCATTAAGTTACTTGATTTCTGGTCTGAGAGAATCTAAGCTGTCAGTTCAGGCTGGACTGGTAGTGGAACAGGTTCAAGACTGATTTACATATGGCTGGGTCCAAACTGAGGTGGCATGGTGGGCAAAAAACAATGGGTTGCAGTGCCACCCCAAGCAATTGCCAGTTGTTGAACAAATTACAAGAATTTCTCCCATCACTTTTTGTGTGTTTGATGTACCACATTCAGTGGCAAGGGTATGCCCAGACATGGATCTGGCACTCACTGTGCTACTAACCCAACTGGCGAGCTCCTATCAAGGTGAAACCGGTGTTGGGTTGCTTGTATTCAGGTTCAGGGAGGACCAGGCCTGGCACCTGGACGGGAGTATTCCTAATGAGCAGGGTCAGAGGTTGGATAAATTACAAGCAATCCTCCCTTCATCCTTTTTGCCTTGACTTACCGCACCAAGTAGCAAAGGTATGCACAGACATGTGTCCATCACTCACTGTACCATTTGAAGCAGGTTACATCTGACGGACGACCACCAACCAGGGAAAATCAGTCACGGTTGCTAGCTTTTTGGTTCAGCAAGGACCTGGCCTGGCTGTTCGGGCTAGGCTGTTCCTATTGGAGCAGGATCAAGACTGACTTGGATATGACTGGGTCCAAATTGAGATGGAATGGAGGGCAACAGAATGACTGGTTGGAATTCTACTCTGTGTGATTGCCAGTGTTTAGACAAACTGCGAGCATTTCACCTTTTGTATGTTTGATGTACCTACCTAAGTAGCAAGTGTATGCCCAGACGTGGATCTCATACTCACTGTGCCACTGGAACCAGGTTACACCAGACTGGTACTCCAATCAGGGCAAAATCAGACTTGGGTTGCTTCTGTTCTCATTCAGGAAGGACCTAGCCTGTCAGCTTGGGCTGGACTGTTCATACTGAACAGACTTAAGACTGAAGCAGACTTAAGACTGGTTTGCATATGGCTAGGCCCAAAATTAAGTGACATGGTGGGCAAAAGAACAATAGGATAGAATCCAAACATGAGCAAATGGCACTGTGACCAATTGCCATTGGTTAGACAAATTGCAAACATTTCTCCCATTACCTTTTGTGCGTTTGATGTACCATCCTAAGCAGCAAGTGTAGGATGTGGGCCCTATGATCACTGTGCCACTGGAACCAGGCTACACCAGACTGGTGCCCCAATCAGAACAAAACTGGTAATGAGTTGCTTGTTTTACGGTTCAGAGAGGATCTAATCTGTCAGTCTAGGCTGGTCTATTCGTGTGGGAACACGTCAGGTACAAGACTGATTTACATACGGCTGGGTCCAAACTGAAGTGGCATGGTGGGCAAAAGAACAGTGGTATACAATCTGACCCCGAGTGATTGTCAGTGGTTAGACAAACTGCAAGCATTCCTTCCATAGCCTTCACATATTCATTCACCAGTGCCAGGATACTCCTTCAGGAGGGATAGTTGTACTTTGTAAGACTCCTTAAAATAAAGTGTTTTCCAGCTGTCTATCTCTTGTACTTCTCTCCCCTTGAACTCCATGTTGCTCACTGTCACCGGTGTGCTTCTCCCTGCATCCCCCCATGTTACTTTCTCTCTCATTTCCTCCCCCTTGCTTTCTCATCTGTATACTTCCCCCCACCTGTTCCACCTTGCTTTTCCAGATGTTTCTTCTTCTCCTCACCCCCACCTTGCATGTTACTTCCGTTCCCTGCTCTCCGTCAGTGCTTAATTTGTAAATAAAATGGTGCCGGTGCCCAAACCATCCTTTTAAAAACACGGCTCCTGCAATTAAATGTGTGAATATGGAATACTGAGGCGGCGTAATCCTGAAGACATCTAGGGCCTCTGCAATCCATTTACAGCCACTCCCTGCCCCTTCACCTCACTCTTGCAGCTTTCCGCTTTCTCCCTTTGTGAAGCTTTTTCGTTTTTCCCTTCATCCGTCTTTCCTGTATGTGTCTTTTGCTCACAGCAAATGCTTGAGGCCGAAGAATAAGCTCCTGCCCTCAAAAATAAGTGCCGGTGCTCAGCACCGGAAACAACAAGCACAAATTAAGCACTGCTCTCTTTGTTGCTTACCCCCATTCACACCCAACTTCTATGTCGCCGCTTGATTCTCCTCCCCATCCCCACCCTCTCTGTTAATTCCACCCCTGCCCTCCAAATTGCTTCCCTTCACCCACACCCTCCTTCTCTGTCACCAGTTGCTTCTCCTCTCCAACCCACCCTACCTCCTGCTCCTGGCCCCCACCTTCTGTGTTACTTCCCCCATCTGCTCCCTTATTCTCTGTTACCCACACCACTGCGTTGCTTCCCCCACTGTGCTGCCCCACCTGGTCACTTAGCATTTCTCCGCACCCTGAGCCCTGGCACAGTAAGCATTGTGTCCACACCTACACCCCTACTAAATGACACATCCGACCACGTCATAGGCTTTTATTGACTTATTTGCAATGCTGCTCAGCATAGGGGATGCTCGACAGCATGGCCAAAAAACGTTGACAAAGCCAATAAGTCTCAAAGGCAAGACCTAATGGCTTTCCTAGTGCTCGTTCGTGGGCTAGGAATTAACCATTTGCTACTGATCTGTAAGGTGCTAGGTCTGATTAATCAAGTGCTTGCTTGTTCAGTATTGGCTCGTTTTGCAAGTTTTCTGTTTGTTTTCGGAGAACTCTATGGTTGAAAGGGAGGAGTTAATAGTTGTATTGTTTGGAATAATAGCAGGGCATGTTGAGGTACATAGGTCAGTCGCGATCCCATGGTAGAGCTAGACTTAATTCAATTAGTACTTTCTTTAAGGAGAGTTTGCTTAACAAGTTTTGTTTCAATCGGTTTAGAACTTGGAATATCCACTAAAGAGGTGTCATTGTTTTTTTCTGAATTGAAAATGAGAGAGCTGGCTGGTAACGTTTTCAATGAAATGATCAGTCAACAAGTTGCACGGTTCCTGAGAGTAACCCTCGTTGGACGTGCAGTCCTGGCTTTAGAACCCAGAAATGATATTAAAAAACGTCATAGTTTGGAATGGTGTGAGCCAAATTTGTTATGACGAGGGTGATTTCTTGACTTTCGTGATAGTTGCTTTTTATATTCAAAACTTCATCATTAGTTTATGGTTCACATTTACACCATGTGTTTTCCACCACTGTCTTTCAAAAATGATGTTAGTAGTTATACACCTGTGTTGTGCCAGCCCACCTTCCAATGGTATTGCCCATTTCATAAGACTTTGCGGGGACCAACTCTGTTGAAAACCTCCTAGAGCCAATGGTAGAACAGGTTACTAGTCATCAGTGGTACAGCAGCCATTCAGAAGACACCTCTACCGGAAATGAGTTTCCTGATATTATATTAGGTTATGTTATGCTATGGTAATCTATTATATGTTACACTGTGTTGCTAGCACGTAAAGTACTTGACTGCTCTATTTTGTGTTGCAATAAAAGTACATGTTCACAAATATGAATATGAAATAAACATGTTAAGGGACATGTGAGTGACCTTCTATATCCCACTCGTGGCTTGTCCAGTGGTTGTATAGGTAGTGTAATGTGTGTTCATCTGGAAATATGTAAACATGCCAGCCATGCCGATAAGAGACCCATTATATTATATAACAACATTTAGGTACAATAGGGTATGTGATTACAATTGTTCCGACCGAAGCCCCATGTGAAGTGCCTCTCTTGCAACATGTGTTTGTGCAGGTTTCTATGCTGGAAGCCATTCACTATCCAAACATACAATATCATTTACTTTATGTTTGCGGAGCAAGGCTTGAGATTTTGGTGAGTAAACATTTTGCCTACGCTATGATATATGTATATATTGCGTATGGTCTAATTCATTAGAATTTGCTACCTATCCCTTAACATCCCACTAATTCTTCTACACGGCATGAAAAATGTGGTACCTACTTGCCAAAGCCATTCCCAAAGTTTGTCTCCCTAGTTTGCAGTAAAGGGTTTTTTAAGATATTTCCAAAAAATACATTTAGATCAAATTAACCTAAATTGAGTCATTTACATAGTCACTGCTTAGCCAGAAAACGTGGCCTGGCTCCGATTCTGTTGTGTCAGTGTAGGCCACCCGTGATGTATCCCAACAAAGTTCTTCTCCAGGAGGCAGGAGGATTTTTTGGTCAACACCGTGTTGGGAAACCACAGGTGCCAATGGGTCTTAGGGCCATATGTACGAACACTTTTTCCCATAGACACAGAATGGGTAAAAACCTTTGCTACATCTGGCCCGTAGTCTTATTACCTGCGTTTAATCGCAGTTTAAAGTGTCCTGTTTTGAAACAGTGTCTAATATTGGGGTTAGTCCAGTATATATGGCCTGAACGCGACCTAACTTTGGAGAGCACTAAGCGAACCTGAAGTGCAGCGGGATAACGTGAATTTCCTAATATCAAATAATTTCGTCAAATGGTGCAGCTATGATTAAATCTCAGGTGTCCGTGCTCCAGAGCTGATGATTTAACCATTATGCGAGTAATCCTGCTTGCTGTGCTTATCTCAAGTGAATGCTTGTGCTTTACACAAGGTATGGTTGTTAGGACTGCATCACCTTGGTCCTTACAGACAACACTACCACTGTGAAATAGGTGTCAGCAACAATCGTGTGTGGGGGGGGGGCTGCAGAACTGACATAAGCTCCACAATTCATCTTTGTATTGCCATTTTGGGTAGGGCTGAGCTTTGTTTATTTATGGATTTATGGACAATATCCTCTTATGGTACGTTCCCACTTTCTCTGGGTCGTTAAATAGGGGTCTGAAGGGTATACAAAAAACTTTTGATTTGGGAGTGTGGATATATTTCGGTCACAGGTCATGGTTTTTATCACATTTTTGTTAGAAAATATGTCAATCAAGGTAGATCATGTTAAAAATGAAATGTGGGCAAACTTTGTCTGTTTTAACTTTGTTCGTCATAAAATGACCTAGTCTAATTTCAAGTGGCGATTTCTTTCAGTTGGTGCACATAAAGTAGTTTCCCAGTTGCTTTACGCCTATATAGTAGGTCAAGGCCTCAAGAAAACTATTCCTGCTTGGCACTATTTAGTCTTCACCGTTTCCACTGGGGCGTTCCAAAAATTAATTATCCAAAGAGGTAGATACCTTTAGAAAGCCACGAACATTGAAATATAGTTTATGCTCAAACAGTCATAAAATTATTTAACCCTCCCTCAAAAACCATACTTAAGTCCCTAGTTTAAAACTTGAATTCCACTAAAAGATGCAGTATCGTGCACTGTGCTTAGCCCCTATACAAATTTGCATCCCTTTTGTGCCGCCACAAAACAATATGGAATCTCTCCTTGTTGCGGGTAGGGCCCGGCTCCCCCTCTGAGGGGATCATTTAAGTCTTCGCGCCTGACATTGTGACATCATAATAAGCGCCTGTCCCGCCTCACAAAGCGCTGGGGGTGACGGGGACTCGACAGGTCCTACTTATGATGTCACCCCGGAGACAGTCGGGAAAATAAAAGTGGGGGAGGGGCGCAGAAGACAAACATGCGTGTGCGCGCGGTAACAAAGGCCCGCACCCCGTCTGTTATTAGCGCGGGCCTGATTAAACGAGACCTTCTGCCGATTAAAAAATATATTATGCGCAGACGGATTAATAATAAATCTCCTTTTTCATGGAAATGCAAGAACTAACAACCTGACATAAGGAAGATGGGGGCAGGGGAGCTCTTAAGAGATAAAAATACTGGATTTACCTTCTGTTTTTTTTTAAGGTTCTGTGAAATGAAACGACATCTTCCGTGGTCAGTTTATACCCGACGCTGTCTAGTGCAAAGGGTCGCCCCGTTATTTGTACCTCCCCTAACGCCTTGACTATGTTTAACCCTAGTCTCCGTGTTGTGGGGGTTAATTTGTGTCATTTAAATACAAGGAATGGGTGAGATAAAAAGGAGAATGTACATGATCATACTTATGGTAAACGATAAAGGAACTGTCAATAAATGTCCCTGTACCAGAAATTCCGGACACCCAGTTAGAGGTGTTTTTTTAGTAGAATCAGCTGCAGAATAAAGGTTTTTGAACATTTAATCCTAGGAAAATCAGACAGTAGTAAAAAGGGGCATTCTCTTGACTGTAATTACAGCTGAAGAGAGGCACAAGCAGTATGCAGTTCCAAAAACTAACTAAAATAATAGGCTTTCTCGCCACAGGTCAGGACTCACCACGCCACCAACAGGATCTTGTTGAAAAGATGTGTAACTTGTTAACAGGAGTTTCCGCTTGGGTTGATCCTTTTTAACAAGTATTGTCAAAGCCTATAAGTCTTGCTCATGCAGGAGCTATTGGCTTTAGGAATGTGTTTATCTATGTTGTACACCAGTGTGGCTGCTGTTAAGCATGGCTAAAGGTTAGTGGTATTGGGGGGGTGGTATATTGGAGTGGGTGTAGAGTGAGGTAAAATGGAGTTGGGTTGAATGGGATATATTGGTATGGTAGACTGGAGTGGGGTGGATTGAATTGGGTGGGATAGACTGCAATGGAGTGGGGAAGATTGGAGTGGAGTAGATTGGGGTAGAGAAGAGTGGAGTAGATTGGATTAGGGTAGACCGGGGAGACTGGGATGAGGTCAGATATATTGGGGCAGCTAGGAGTAGTGTGGGTTAGATTGGTGAAGAGTGTGGTGGGTTTTGGGTAGATTGGAGTGGAGTGGGGTAGACTGGGTGGATTATAGTAGGGTAGTTTAGAATGGAGTGGGGATACATTGGGTTAGTTTGGAGTAGCGTATATTGGGGTAGATTGAAGTGGACTGGAGTGGGGTAGATTGGGCAGATTATATTAGGGTATATTGGATTGGAGTTGGGCAGATTGGAGTTGAGTAGGATAGATCTGAGAGGAATAGATTGTAGTGAACTTGGATAGAGTGTGAGGTAGATTGGGATGAAGTGAGGTAGATTGGAATGGTGTAGCTTGGTTTACTGTGGGGTAGATTAGAGGGGAGTGTGGTAGGCAATTTGGTCTGGAGTGGAGGGGTGTAGAGTGGACTGGCATGTGTCGTGGAGTGAGTGGCATAGATTGGAGTGGCATGGAGTCGAGTGGCGTGTCATAGAGTGGATAAACCTAGAGTGGAGCAGCATTTCGTGGAGTGGTGTGGCGTTGAATGGAGTGACGTGGCATAGAGTGGAAGAACATAGTGTGGAGTGGAGTGGTGTAGGGTGGAGTATACATGGTCTGAAAGTACACTGCCATTAAAGACAATACGTTTTATATTGAAATAACCATTATATTTGCACCAAAATAAGTTTTACTGTGCACATATGATAATGTCTGCATATGTCATCACCAAGTGTTTTTTGATCGTATTCAGATATGTTTCTACCATTCTTCAGAATTACAAAAAAATGTGCTTAATTTGTACTAATTCTGATGTATTCTGAATCATTAACACAGTTCACTAATACAGTTAATTTTTTGTTGTGTGTAGGGGTGGGCAGTGAACTCCACTCCGCTCAATGAGTTTACAGAGTTTTTCCCACTCCGTGCTCCGCTTAGAGTGTGGAATTCTGAAAAACTCCACATAGTGGAGCGGAGCGGAGTTTTTGTCTCGTTCACACTCACCAATGTTAAGTTGGTGAGCTCGAGCGTAGAAAATCTTACTCCATAGCACCTTCCAGCGAGATTTCTCAACACAGACGGTCGGGGATGGTCGCTACCACCTGCGTTGAGAAATCTTCTGTTCTCGTTGGGAAAATCTACTCGAGCAGCATAAGAGAAGAAGCGCCCTCTTGCCCTGCGTGCAGTGTCATTCGTGCTGATTTTTCAGCACAGGACAAACACCCAGTGCTAAAAATCAGCACAAACTGCGTGACCTAGTGCACTCTGCTGCTTGCAAAACTCCGCATAGCACGGCAGAGGTTTTTGGTCACTTTGCGGAGTTCCGCATAGCGGAACTCTGCAAACTCCGCCCAGGCCTAGTTGTGTACTAGAAAATAAAATCCTACACCCTGTCCTCTCAGATGGATACTCAGCAGGATTGTCACTCAAATATTCTCATTTTGAAGTCAGAGAAAGAAAAGTAAACACCAAGCTCCCTCAGAAATCACAGCCTAACTTTTGACCTCTGTCTTTGAATGCACAGTAAATGTGACAAAATAGACCAAGACTTTAAGGGCTTGTTTACAAAAAGTGGGTTTGTTGAAGATTACAGCAAACAAGGTTTGGGCAACAGGAGGGCTCAACTCAAGCTGGACAGCTTAAAACCAGTAAAGCCTGCAAATAGAAAGCCAGGACATGTGATTTGCAAACCACAAAGCCAATGGTTAGCAATGGATGGAAAGCATTCCCAGGGAAGCTTTCACAATGCCTACTAGATGTCGTTAGCAAACCAGACTGCTGTGCTGTCTGGTAGGCTTCAACCCGATAAATAGATCTCAGTGTCTCAAACTGTAAGTTCACACTATTTGTAATTAAATATGGGTAAGCTAAGCAGCTTCCCAGAGAGTAAGTGAATACAAAGAGCATGGCAGTGTGACAAGCTAGTACTGGCTGACAACATGAGACAATGGCACTGTTGAGTGGGAAGAGAAGTAGGCACTGGTTGGTCTTGTGGAAGGTTGGCTGGTGCAATATGGGAGTGCTGGAAACTGGCAGAGGGCATGACTTGAAAAGCCAGGAAGCAGGATGAGAAGATTGCACTGGTGAGCAGTCAGAAGGCTGCACTGGTACCAATGTGTGATACTCTGGCTCTGGTTGACAATGGAGGCTCTAGCATAGGTGGGCAGTGTGAGATGCATACACTGACAGGAGTTGTAAGAAGCAGGTACGTGTAGACAGTGTCAGAAAACTGCAAAGTTGCTAGCGTAAGAAAGTGGTACTGGCAGACAGTGTGAGAAGCTGGCACTGGCCTGGAGTGTGAGCAGAAGGCATTAGAAGTCAATGAGAGAAGTTAGCTCTGGAAGGCGGCTTGAGTAGTTTGCACCAGCTGGCGATGTGAAAATTCGACACAGGTTGGCACTGAGATAACCTCTCAATGGTGGGCACTGTGAGAAGCTATCCCTATCAGATAGCGTGTTAAGCTGAGACTGGCAGGCAGTATGAGAAGCTGGCACACTTTTGTAGAACCAGAAGCCCCAAACGTTTTCTCGTTGCCAGGGACCAAATTTACAGAAGCGTTTTTTTAAAGCACCTACGAGTGACTCAGTTCGGTGTCTGCGCTATGGAAGAAGTCTCCGCAGTCATCTCGTGGCATCAAACTCCACTTAAAGGACAGACTTAGCCAAGCAACAAATGACTGAATCCTGAATATAAATAATGTGCGTTTTTCAGAGGGTTTTGCGGGTAGAAACATTACCCAGCTGCCTCTCCAGCCGTCCTGGGGGGGTTACGTCAAGAACCTCTAAACAGGGAAAACGTTTAAGGCCAAGTCAATTTTGTCATCATCTGAGCTTTGGCTGTATTAGGAGTACTCGGGGATTACAAGGCCCATCAGATAGAAAAAGCCGTTTATCTTCGCGACGCCCGAGCAGGTGGCCAGAGTCTAGGGTCTGCGGTGAGGGAGGCGGGCGGGGGATAGGAAGGCCAGAAGAGATGCAAAGCCGAGGGCCCGGCGATTATTCCTTATGTGACCTTTGACACGTGCGTGCGTTCACCTACCGCCAGCGTAGGCTGCGTCGAAGAGCGATATTAATATACCCCATCTGTATCAAGACCCCCACTGCTTTGACTCTCTGAGTTATCTCATAGTCTTTCTCGAAATGTTGGCAGGGGAGGTTGGCAATAAAATAGCGAATACGATTTTTAACACACACTGGAGCTGATGATGTGTAATTCCATATTTCACGTACACTTTGAAGGCGCCTTTGCTGCGTTTAAGTAAATCAAGACACACTGTTAAAATTTACCGTTAATTTATTTTCAAGTTTTGTTTCACAGCTGTTAGAGATGTTTTGGTCTGAGAAACATGTTACTGTAGCCCTTATGTACGAAGCTATTTAGCATTTCTTAACAGACCGAATCACTATTTCGGGCCTGTATGTACAAAAGCTTGGAACGCGGTCACAAAATGTGATTTCTACCCATAGGTACGATTGCGACTCCATCGGAATCGCTATAAGGATATCACAATTTTTTTACATTACATTTTGCATTTCCTAAATTGCGATTTCTTAGGAATTGCTATTCAGAAAAGGCTAAATGGATCTTCCGTGCATATAGGCCTATATGTTCAGTTGTTTCTAGCAAGGTCCATCTCCTAAATAGCCCTCCATTTGCCTACAAGTGGAACGATTACACTCAAATGACACTATCATCTCACTAACACCCAGCAAAGCAGTTGCTGCATACATAGAAGACACAGACACCACCCACCTGTGTATGTGCAAATATTGCACAACACAAAGATGGTTTGCACCTCCACACTCGCAGAAGGAACAGCACAGAGTATTCACTACCCCTCATTCACTGACCTCTAATTATAACCCTATTCCCCAGCCCACAACAGTCAGTAACTCACCAGCCATAACAATTCCACATTTCTTCACAACACCTACCAACACCTAAATAAACATCACAACATAATTCAACAACACAACTAAACTGCATGGTTGCTGATTCTCCAAGCCAGAAACCTGCCAAGGATTGTTGACCTTGAAGTACAACCATTAACATAGGGACTCACAAAGAGACACAAACACACTAGAATAACATTTGCAGGATCCCAATGTTGCGACCTGCTAAAGCTCACCTCGCACACAAAGACAGACACTAAAACGCCAACTTTCTGTATTCACCAAACAATGCTCAAAAACATCACTCTTGTCATACAATTCTCGCTTGCTTTTGCTTTCAAAATGCTTGATACTTTAACGAAAGTCAAGGTCTCACTCATCATCCCAGTTTTAAATGCCAATTGAGAACTGATACACACATCACATCTGAGCCTGACGATAACTAGCACACACTCCGCCAAGCAATTCACTTTAAAACAGTCTTTGCAGTTACAGAATACACATCACAGTTGAATCTGATGCCAAGCGGAAATTGCATATTCGCACTGTATCTATATGTCCAAAGTCGATTTTGCCTCCATGTACGCTGTATCGAAATGTCTACTCCAACTCACTCAATCAACTCGAGCTACATCTTTCGTTGGATACAAAAATTAACAATATATCAATATTTTAATTGCTCCTGCAAAATTTGAGACCGATTTTGTACTTGAGCCAGTCCCTTAGTGAGTATCTTATTTTCCTTTCGGATCCCAGATATGCTGTCATCGTCAATTTTTATGTGTAAGATTGGAAATACAATTCTCAAAAATGTCATGTTATTAGGCTGAATGTTTTGACATTTTGCAAGACTTTATGGAATCAAATTTAGCAATTTAGTACCTGTCTAGTCAGTATATATTCTGCTGCTCAGCAGGGATTCACCTGCTTGCAATCATAGACAGCGCACACGTGCACAATCTGTTTGCTCTAATGTCTTTGTCTGTAAAAACCTATTTGCTTAATTTTGCCTTATTGCCAATTTTAATAAATTAACCTATTTCCTTAAGAAATAGATCCAGCTTCTCTCACCATTTCCTCCCACCTATACCCCTAAAACGTATTTCAGAGGTTCCTGGTTAATGTCTTTGTGTATCCATAGCCAACTAACTAAATTTAAATCCTAAAAAAAAAATCACATCATTGGTGGTCCTCTTACGGCTGCACCTGGAACACATGCTGCACCTGATCAAGAAGGGGGCTTTAGCAGTGGTGTCACAGGCATCTACTTATAATTACACCAAGCTCAAGGCCACAGATGGGCCCTGGAAGAGGGAGGCAGGGCATTGTCTTTCATTTTTCAGTGTCTTCTAGGACAGGTCCCACTTCTGCTGCTTGCATTGTTCTGGTAAATAAGCTCTTTTTAGTATGCTGGTTTGTTTTCCCAAGGAGTTAACTTATCAGCAGTGAGATGTTTCATTTGCATTTGAAAGGCTATCTCTTCTCTCTCATCAAGGAGGATTTTTAACTCTTGATTGCATACAAACAAATTCAGAAAGTCAGGAACTAAAATGTATTTTTCATGTCACACGTTTGTCCTGTGCCACAATGACACCATCAACCACCCTGGCTTTTCAGTCAACACTATGTTGCATTGTGGGGTTTATAGTTTTGCTTTTAATACTTTAATTTTGGGTGCAAAACACAAGAATGCAAAGTGATAATGGATAAATTGTCAGATAGTAATACAAGACATGAAGCCAATTGTCAGCCGTATATCAAAATTTTACAAAGCCGACTGGTCTATTTGAAGAACTACTGGTTTCACATGAAAAACTAAAATAAAACACTGTTCACATATTGTGAGTGTGTGCACTGTTTCATTCACATCATGCATTAAAACAAGCATTGGCAAAGAGAATTCTTTTTTCCTTTGAGTAGTGGACAATTGTACACCGAGCTTAAAAGCACAACACACCTACAATATTCTCAGCAGCAGCTGAACCTTCTCTAAAACAAGGAATATTCAAAAGACAGGTGGCAGTAATAGGAAGAACTTCACACCTTTCTCTCACACATGTAGGACAGGTACAACACTGGTAGCAAATACACTAAAGATGAAGTAAGATGTTTAAAGGAGTGTTATGCATGGCTCCCCTAGAAAGCCTCTATTGTTTACATCAGATTCTAAATCTTATAACTCACTGCTATGATGCAGCAAGAGTTGATATCAAAACTTGGTACTGACTTTTTCTGCATCATGAAGGCCTTGCAGGCCAGGCTGACAGGGCTCCCTGAGAGTCTGTCATTGCAGCTACTTGTCTGCTTTGCCTGAAAGCAGAAAGGACAGCTGCAGTAGGTGGAAGTAAGGCAGGGAAGGTGGTGGGGGTTGGTTAAGGATGGCACATAAGGATTTCTTTTTCACATTTGAGCCAGTAAGTGGAATGCCATGTTATGCATAGCTCCCCATGAATTATCTGCCCCTGTGCAGCAGTTCAATGCCAGGGCAGAGTATTTTGTATGCTGTGTATGCCATAAAATTATAGATGGGTAAAAAAGTAAAATACAGGGATCTATTTCACCTCGGCGTTCTGAGTGATATCATAGACAGCTCAGCTTTCAACCTTTTCGTCTATCTGATGGCACTCGGAGCCCCTTGGTGAAAAACATCCCTGTAATCCACTGTTACCCTGTATAATTCCATATGTTATGTATGGTTCTCATAGAGAGCCTCTATAGTTCATTTCAGTTTCTGAAAGTAATAACGCCTTGCTATGACATCACAACAGTTGATAACAAAACTGGTTATCACCCGTTGTGATGTCACAAAGGTCTTCCAGGCCAGGTGACAGGGCTCTGTGAGAGCCTGTCAAGGCTGCCCTGCGTGTCTGCTTTGACTGAAAGCAGAAAGTACCACTGCAGGAGGGGGAAGGAAGGCAGGGAAGGGAGTGGGTTTGGAAAATGATTGCGGGTAAGATATTTATTTTTCACATTTGCATCAAGGAGGATCGGGCATGGTATGTTTAGCTCTCCATTATCCTCTAATCCTGCGCAGTAGTTGCAGACGGGCTGATAATGTTGGGGGCCATACTTAACAGAAAATATAGATAGGTAAAAGGAGAGCTACAGGGATGTTTTCCCCTCGGGTTTCTGCGTAACATCATAGATAACTCGAGCTTCACTCTCGTTGTCTATTTGACATCACTCAGAACACCTAGGTGAAAAACATCCCTGGAATTGACTGTTAACCACCTATAATTCTATATGTTCTGTATGCCCATAAACATACAAGAAATACAAAGCTCCTGCAGAAGGAGCCAAAGCTTCTATCAAAATGCCATGCATTGACCTACTGACCTAGGGTAATGAACCCTTGCCTACCAAGTGTGGGTTACTTCCTCTGTGGGTTCCACATCAGGCTTTGGGAAGCATTCCAGAGTGTCCACTGGCTGTACAGTCTCGTAACTATGGATGCCCTTCGTTTGGATAAGATAATGTCTCTTTTGGAGATTTTTGTGTTCTGCCTTTGCTATAGCTTAAGACCTATATTAAAGTTTGTGTGGGTGAGTGAAAATGTTTTTTAGTGGTGTTTTCCTACAACACGATTAAAAACAGGAGCATCACATGCATTTAGCGTATCCTTTGATTTTTCATAAGATGGGTCAACACCTCTGGAAACACTGTATTTCACAGAACTGGCCCACTTTAGGTGGAAAGTGCAAGCTTCTCTCCCTCAGAGTGCAGGTGCAAATATGCCAGCAGCAGCACAATCTGTTCCTATCCGTCATAGTAGGCTTACAAATCGGGCACCAGCATTTCAAGCTTTGCTTCCACACAGAAAAGCTCAACCACATCAGTAGTAGGCCTGGGCGGAGTTTGCGGAGTCCTGCTAAGCGGAACTCCTCGAAGTGCTGAAAAACTCCGCTGCGCTACATGGAGTTCTGTGAGTGGCGGAGTTTGGGTAAGGCGTGCTGTTCGCACTGATTTTCAGTGCAAGAGTTTCTCCTGCGCTGTAAAATCAGAGCGAACGGCCTCACGCAGAGCACCAGAGGGCGATAACTTCCTTTTACCTCTCGAGTAGATTTCCTACTTAAGCGTCAGGTTTCCTTAATGCGAGCAGCAGCTTTCTCATCGCGAGCTGCTCGCGTTCAGAAATCTCTCTTGTGCTCGCCAACTTAGCGATTTCTCTTGCTTGCACTCACCAACTTAACGTTGGAGAGCAAGAGAAAAAACTCCGCTCCGCGTTACTTTGCAGGCTTTTTTGGAACTGCGCACTCCGTGGGGAGTGTGATGTGGGAATAACTCCACAAACTCCGCTGGTGGAGCGGAATTCTTCACCCACCCCTAATCAGTAGCAAAATGGGCTTCCCTATCGCAAAGAAAGCAGCAATCTTCTTTCCCCGCAGAAAAGATCCAGCAGAGCAGAGCAGTACACATTTTTAGAACTCACAGAGCATATATAGTTAAGGCATGTGTGCTATGTAGCTTGCTGCCAGCTACCTTCAGCATGTGCTTAAGTCACTGAGAGGCATATCTGTGTGGATGAACCTCTGAATATGCACGGTATGACACATTCTCACTTAGGTGATATTCCATGTCAGCATCCTAAAAATCCTGTTGTTTGTTTGTGGAAGGTTTACTGCCTTCCTATTTGGGCCTTTAAGTTCAAAGAGTTTGTTCCAATCGTAGTTCAAAGGTCTCTGCATTGGCACTTCCTGACCGACCTCCCATAGGTCTTCAATCCCTACGACCTGGGTCCTTGCTGGCAGTCTGCCATCCTCTGCCTCAATTCCATCTGCATGGCCACGTATAAACAGTTTGTAAGAAGATAACTGCACATTAAAAAAAGTCCTCAGGAAGAAAAAAAAATGGAAACAGTCTGAGAATCACATCTCTTGCCAACCACCTTTAACCTCTCAGTTACCCAGTGAACACTACTGACTTCCATTAGGCTAATGAGATGCCTAAGACCACACTTGTAGACAAACCCAACACCCTCAACTCATACTCAAAGAATGCTTCCTTACGATTGGAAAGGGATAGCGCTGTGCCTAAACCCACACAAACCTGGTCTTGCGAAGCAATGTCCTGGATTCATGGCAAGACGACAGCGGGTTGATGGGGCTCGGCCTAGGGTTTCCAATACAGTTAGAGCTGAGTCACCAAAGTCATACCTATAAGGATGTTCAGCATCATCCCTAGAGGCAAGAAGTAGACCCTCTATCACCTCCTAGCCCTTTTGTTGCTAATTCCTTGCCTCTTACCTTCTTTTCTGCAGTGTTTTTTTCCAATTAGCCTTCAAAACACAACACTCATACACAAAAAGGGCTTTTAGAAGATTGACTGGGCCTATTTATTGCCAAACGGCTGAACACCTGGTCAGTTCTGCTTCCAGTTGTTCGCCTGCCAGTCTACCTGTGCTTTACAAGTGGAAGCGTTCACAGCATCTGCAGAGATGCAGCTGTGCCTATCCTTGACCTGCTCCTTGGTACCCAAGGCCTTGCTACCACTGCCCTTATCGCTTACTAAAGCAGTATCAGGGACAGAACCCAAAGAATACAGAACCCTAACATGTTTGTTTCCCTTCCTTAATTTCCGTTCTTTATACTTCCCTGCTGGTCAGCAAACAGGAACAACCAGTCAATCCTGTGAAATCACCACTGGTCACTGGATGTGTGATGTCACTTTCTCGTCCCCTGGCATTTTGGTGAAGCTATGTCGATGGTTATTGGTGTTTTTTGAAAAGCACAGACACAAATACAAATCAGCATGGTAACATCATTGTTTCTTAATAATGCTATCTACAATTAACAAAATGTAATAGTTCAGTAAATCGTGAGTCTTGCTGGCTTCCAGCTTTATTATAAGATAACACACTTTTGAATCTGTATGAAAACACATAGAACAAACCATTTCACTCACAGCTCAGACTCAAAACTCGTCTGTGACTGGTCTGTCATTTTTGGGGCTTTTGATTAATGCATTTTCCAGATAATGTATGCCAATGAGTCTGGATGTGTGAAGCTCAGCATGCATCTGACAAACCAGAAAGCGAGATGAGGCTAGAGTTTATTTGTCATGCTTTTTTCAGTTAACTCGAGTGTTCAGAGCTGTAGCAGGGCTTAACTCCCTGTAAAAAATAGAAACGAATAATGAAGCGGTTGTAAGCGAATTAAAATTGCATTTCTCGCACAAACCCCAAGAGCGAATTCCTTATCAGACCAAAGCAGATGCTGTAATATTAACAGTAAGCAATGAGAAATTGTAATTAGTGCTCCCTCTTTGTAGGGACACATTTTGATTTTAATGGGGGGCTACATTATAATGAATGTGTAAACCGGTATTAGAAACGCAGCAAGGAAACATGTTCTGTATTTGATGCTGCCATGGGAGTGAGGAAACCCTGGTCTGCTGTCGCCACTCGGTGCTTAATTTGCTAACAAAAAAACAGATAAAAAGAAAAAAGTGTTAATTCCCTAAAGTTTTTTTGTGAGGACCAGTGGCGAGGATCACGAACACCAAGGCCACTTAATCTTGATTCCACTTCAAACCTCTTTCTTCTACCACTTTACACTTCTTGTCTCTTTATCTCACTCCTGCAGCTTCTTTTTCATTCCTGCTTTCTCCATTTGTCAAAGTGTTCTTATCTTTATTTTCCTCCTTCTTTCTACGTTGTTTTCTTTCTTGTCCTTGCTCTGTGTTAAAGCCTGATGATGAAAAATAAGTCCCTGAAAGTGAGGACAAGCAAATGTGTCAAGAGTCTTAGTGCAAGGAAGCTAATGGGGCCCCTGGCTGCTGTTTGAATTATAAAATTCAGCAAAAATCAGGGTTCAGTGGAAGGCCCAGGCCTCTGGGCCACAGTGCCACTGCACCTGCTGCACCAATAGGAGCTATGCCTACGACCAGTGCCCACCACCTGCTACCTCCCACACAAATCACACACTGATATACCTGTTCTGTGTTTGTTTGTGAAGGAAGATAGTGCAGCGGCTGACTATCCGAAAGTTGCCCTGTGTGAGGGCGATTGTACCCCTGCCGCTGCCCAATCACTGCTGTTGCTTTCTTTAAGGTATTTGTTTAGAGCATCCGAAGATGAGATGATACCGCTGTTACTGCTTAGCTATGTGAAGTTCTTTTTATATTTGTAGTTTTAATAAAAGCTTTTACTGTATTCTGACCAAACATGTCATGGTGTCCCTATATTCACCCATCATGTACTAACACAACATCAGACATCTAAAAACATTTTGTGAAAATTAGATTACAGCTCTACATAGCACATTACCCTACACGATATGTCACCGTGTACCTTCCTTATTGTGGACAATTAGCATCACATTCTGGGGCTTTTGCATGTCATCCAGTACTATGTTGCTTCCCAGATAAATGTACAATGTATAATTCAAAGATAGGTACATACATACATACATGCATACATCATACATACATACATACATACATACATACACACATACATATTTACATTCATTCATACCTTATAAGTCATAAGACACTGATAAGTGTTTTTAGTAAATACTCAAGATTAAGCCCTTTGTGTACAGATTTCCACACTGGTCTAACAAACATATGGTAAAGATAGCAATTCTGGCAGGGTTTCAATATTTGGAACATAAAAACGAAATGATCGAAATCATACACACCATAAAAACAACTATAAATACAAATGCATTTTGTGTATTATAATTTTTCTATCTTCCCAGGTTGGCTTGCGAAATATATCATCAAATTCAATTATTTTAAAGCAGCTTGTACACTAGGCATCATTTGATCAAATATAACTGATTTCCAAATTGTATGAACAAAACCACTAGGAAAGAGAACATAGCTTTGTCTATCCTCCCTAAAGCTACACATTTCTTTTATTTAGAAAAATGTTATCAACAGAAACCTTTTTAGCAATATCTCCTGTATACTGAAACATTAGAACACATGCTTTGAGAATGTGCTGCACAAGAACTTTCAGTCTATAGCTAAATGACCTTTCTTCGTATGTCACTTTAGGAGCATTCCTATCTATTTAATTCTGAGAGACACATATCAAAGAAACACATCTTTGAGTAATTGTTGCCAGTGCCTTGGTTTCTGTCCTTGAATTCAGTGCAGGTATCTCTAATAAAGCATTCATCTGAAATAAAAAGAATGTCTTCAAAAGCATGCATACTATTTGATTTGAGTAACACAGAAAAATCTGTTATAGCTATATGTATGTATAATAAAGAGAATGTTTGCCACAGAGGCAAGTGTGCACTTCTAGTTTCTGTGAAGATCACCTTTTCAATTATGGGCCAAGAGTCCACCCATATGGCAGAATGCTGAGACCCTGTCTTTTTGGAATTTACTTAAGTTACAAATATAAGTAGTTGGGTCAATTATATGTTTAAAATCATCATTTTCCTTTTAGAAGAATTTAATGATAGAAATTATTGATAGAACACATGCTTCTCCTTCGAATCTACCAGGATCATAACTAATAAAAAAGTTGGGAACACTCCTTATCCCAGATGTGAGGGCGATGGATCCAAGGAGTCAATAGTGAAGACAAGGATGTCCCAGTGTTCAAAACCGCCATCCATTTTATGTTGCTATTTTCTCCATTAGGCACCGATCAGACACCATCAGAACTTTAGTGCATGCCTCTGATTGTATTTCTTTCTATAAGAGGAGTAAGAATCCCAGATGTTAGAGCCATTTAGACATGTTTCATCATAGGGGTTGACAATGACTACAGTGAAAGGCTGGCATATAACCAATGAATGATAAATAAACGTACTTTAAAAAAATTAGGTCACAAAGTAAAATGTTGTCAAATCCACGCTACTCTCTCCTAAACCCCAAATGAGATATAACTCGATTCTGTTTGGTCCAGGTGGGTAAAAGGATCAACAGGTTTTTAAATGCTAAATACTTGCATCAAAAGAGCAATTTGATTGTAATCATCAGAAAGGCATCCCCTTTTCAAAACTGGAATATTAATACTATGTTTCAGATAATCCGACACCATATGGGAAAGGATGTACTAATAAAAAAACAGTTTGCAACAAGCTGGGACAATCTCCAGCATTCTGTTTCATAATGGGCATTACAATTCTATGTTGCTTCATCATTAATTATGCTAATGAAAAAATTAATGGCAACCAACTACTGTGTTTGTTGGTATTCCAATGTAACTTCATCACAAATCACACTAGATATTACATTATATTGATTAACCAAATATCTTTTGTAAATTGTAGGCATTAATTTTCCATAGTCACAATAATTTACTTTAGCCTAGATGTTCTGGACTCTTTTGCCACACAGGTCCAAATTTGTTTCATTTTGCCTCACTTTAATGGCTCAGCTACAACAGATCACATTTGGCCTTAGTAGCAATATTCAACATTAGTTAATATGTTTCAGTTCTGCTAGAATTGAAGGTTTCATTTAGTGTTAGGAGGGTTGCACTCTGACCACCAATGCAGCAAATTCATGTACTCCCCTGCCCCGATGGACTGGAACCCACGAAATTAAGAGTCACTCCCTGCCTGACGGAGATCTCTTTGCCTTCAGAGGATCCACCAACACTGCAGATCCACTAAGGTATTGCACATTTGCTGAGCAGCCACGTGTTTCATGCAGTCATTTAGCAAACGTATCATTTTGTTCCAAGACAAAATCCCAAACCAGGAAATTGTTAAAAAATAAATAAAAAAAATGACCTGGTTATATAATTGGTTGATTAACTGTGTCTCCAGTACTGGGCTGTCTGTCACTCCAGGGTGGCCTCTGTGTAGTTTCAGTCATATCTTAGCCTTGCCACTAGGTTGTGGCTTTTGTCAGTCCTGGTTGGATTTCCTATGATTTTCTATGCTAGTATCTGTACACCCGAGTGGGCTCTGTGCAGTTTTTCTGGTAGCTTAAACATTCTTCCAGGTTTAGGTCTCCATCACTCCTGGGTAGAACAACATATTAACTCAATTGAAAACCTTTTGATCCCCTTCAATGTGGACACCTATGTGTCTATTCTCACACTGCCTATTGCACATCCTTTTAAGAGTATACTTCCCATATAGGCTAGCACAATTTTCTGCCATGGAATCCAAAATTGGAGAGTTTTTCAACCCCATCAGGGATACGAAGAGCAAACAAATGTTCAAATGCTGTGCAGACCATTACTGAACATCAGTTTTCAGTATTCTGGAGATAAGGAACTTTGGGCCAGATGTAGCAAAGGGTTTTTCCCCTTCTGTGTCAATGGGAAAATGTGTTCGTACATATGGCCCTTTGTTCTTTGGTTGTAAGAATGTTTATGTCACCCCACTTATATTGCCCCCCTACTTTAGAAAATATTAGTTTACTTATTTTATTGTGTATTTTTTCTCCATTTTGATAGAGGAGAGTTGTTCCAAACCCACCCTCGAACATAGCGAGGGGTTTCTTCATAGTGGCAGCTTCTCTCTGTTTGTCCTATTCACAAAGCATGATTTGGCTGGAGATTTCGCCCATCACTTTCTGAGCTTTGCTTTCTCCTGCTTCCTGTTGAAATTTTCTCTGCTGTAAAAGTGCTTTATTTGTCAGAGACGTTCTAATGGTTTGATACCAGCACATCATGGCCCGAATATCATCTGAGATAAATTTTGAGTCCTAAATATCACTTACAAATATCACCCATTGGGAGTCCATAATAGAACATCTACATCTGATACACCAGTATTTTTGTAGACGATATTTAGGACACAATATGGCGGTCATTCTGACCGCGGCGGGTGGCGGTCGCCGCCCGCCATGCGGTTACCGCCGAATGACCGCACCGCGGTCAAAAGACCGCGGCGGTCATTCCAACTTTCCCGCTGGGCCGGCCGGCGACCCGCCCGGTGCACAGCAGCTGCCAGCTTGTAAACGAAGGAAGCTTGCAGTGCTGCAGCCCCTTGCTGTCACTGATCAGAGGGATGCTGGCACTGTTACTGCCTTTCCTCTAACTGCTCTATGTCTGAGTTAAGCTGTCACTGTTGCAGGCCCTTCTGCCACTGGTCTGGTGTGAGGTGTGATGGCACTGTTACACCTTTTAATCTACTTGTTCTTTGTTTGCTCAAAGGTGCACAGAAGCTGCCAGCCTGTAAGTGAAGGAAGCTTGCTGTGCTGCCGCCCCTTGCTGTCACTGATCTGAGGGATGCTGGCACTCTTACTGCCTTTCCTGTAACTTTCTGTGTTTGAGTTAAGCTGTCACTGTTGCATGCCCTTCTGCCACTGGTCAGGTGTGAGGAGTGATTGCACTTACAGCTTTTAATATCCTTGTTCTTTGTGTGCTCAAAGGTGCACAGAAGCTGCCAGCCTGTAAGTGAAGGAAGCTTGCAGTGCTGCCGCCCCTTGCTGTCACTGATCTGAGGGATGCTGGCACTCTTACTGCCTTTCCTGTAACTTTCTGTGTTTGAGTTAAGCTGTCACTGTTGCAGGCCCTTCTGCCACTGGTCAGGTGTGAGGAGTGATTGCACTTACAGCTTTTAATATCCTTGTTCTTTGTGTGCTCAAAGGTGCACAGAAGCTGCCAGCCTGTAAGTGAAGGAAGCTTGCAGTGCTGCCGCCCCTTGCTGTCACTGATATGAGGGATGCTGGCACTCTTACTGCCTTTCCTGTAACTTTCTGTGTTTGAGTTAAGCTGTCACTGTTGCAGGCCCTTCTGCCACTGGTCAGGTGTGAGGAGTGATTTCACTTACAGCTTTTAATATCCTTGTTCTTTGGGTGCTCAAAGGTGCACAGAAGCTGCCAGACTGTAAATGAAGGAAGCTTGCAGTGCTGCCGCCCATTGCTGTCACTGATCTGAGGGATGCTGACGCTGTTACTCCATTTCCTGTACATCTTCCTTGGATAAGGGAAGCTTGCACTTCTGGATAGCCCTGCCAATCTTGTTCTTGGTGCTTAGGGGATCTTTGCACGTCTGTTGCACCACCTATACCTATTACATTAGGCACACACCTAGTTTTTTTGTTCGTGGTGCACGCATCTCTTCTGTTGATGACAGAAGAATCACTGCTGCCTGTGCCATATTCTGTGCATAGGAAGCTTGCACTACGGCAGTGCTTGAAATGCATGTGTTTTTCTAAAGCTGCAACAATATTTAAAATATATCAGAGAAAAAAGGAGATTGCTCACCAGACAACAAAAGCAATCAAATGAAAGAATAGAAATTCTGCTGTTCCTTTAATTAAAATAAACTAATAAAGGCAGCCCCCTCCCTTTAATAGGTTGCAGCGTTGTAATTGGCGACCTATTTTAAGCAATTTAATTTCCCATGACCTGCTCTTACAAATTAACATATTGATGGAAAAATGCGTCCCGTGTTCGGGACTTCTCATGTCCCCAGTGAGCGGCAGCATCCGAATCGCAGGAAGCCGAGACGCTCACGGGGAAAGAAAAAGAAGCGATAAATTATGCAGCTGTTTTCTTCCAACCCCCACAAATGTTCCTCTTTAAAATGATCGACAAAAAAACAATTTGAATGCAATGTTTCACTCACATTAACCCATTTAATAGGTCCACTGAATTTATTGTCAGATATTGACCACCAGGCACCATCATTTTTGCACAATCATAGGCTCTCCCTGGTGTAGGCATATATAATGTTTGATTGGTAGATAAGGAATAAATAAAGTTATGGTAATTTAAAGGTGGTGCATAAATCATACATTAAAGGTATTATGATAATTGTAGAATTTGTAATGTTTGTGTAGTTCAAGTTTAGTTGTGTAGAAATAATAAATACACTTTTCCTTCCTATAACAAAGGTTTAACCTTTGTTTTTCCATTGAATTGCATTTTCTTAAATAAAAATGTATTTCAAATTGTGGGGTTTACTTTCATCAAGAGGAGTGTCATAAGTGGAGCATGGTACAGTAGAGTGGCGGAGAGTGTTGTAGTGTGCACTATCGTAGAGTGGAGTATTGTAGAGTAGGGCGGACTGGAGTAGAGTGGAGTGTTATACAGTCGAGTGGCATACAGTGGAATTGCATACAGTTGATTGATGTAGAGTGTCGTGGCATAGGGTGGAGTGTTGTAAAGTTGAATGGAGTAGAGTGGAGTGGTGTAAACTGGAATGGAGTAGAGTGGAATGGAGTGGCTAGCATAAAGTGGACTAAAGTGTCATGGAGTGCACAGAGTGTTGAATGGACAATGGCCCCATAACCCGAGTCATTAATGGCCCTGGGAAGCCCATCACTGGACAAAATTATGCCAAAATAGAAGAGGGGCGCCACGTACCCATGCCCGATCCATTCTAAGTACTGAGGTAGCGAACTTGCCTTTTTAACAATTTTATACAGATTGAAAACTGTGTAGTGAAGGATTCCTATATATCTGTGGTTGATTGGTAATATGAACTAGGCTACCCGTGAATGGTATGATAAAGGTTCAGTGTTGCACGAAACACATGCTTGCTACACCTATGTGCGTTGTACTTGTGATGGCATTCATGATGTTTCATATTATTCTAAGCTATTTTGTACTTACATTCAGGCCTCCAATGCCATACTAATTTACAGAGTAACGCATAAAAAGAAGCTTGGATGATGTCATAAATGATGTTATAGAACGTGAGTGGTGTAACATTTGAGGTCATAAGCTGTGCATGGCAAAGGCATGAATTATAGTTACGTCTGCTAACGATAACTGCTGGATGGATGTGTTTTTTAGGTCAAATTGCTGATGTTTTTACTGATATATGCATCAAACTAAACTATAACGTTACGAGCCAGTTGGTACACACCTGAACTCAGCACTTTCAAACCCAAGTGTAAACAATGGGAAAGAAGCTGGTGAACCAGCAGAAACAACACTGGCCGACCCATCTACAAATCAGCCCTCAGTGACTACCACAGCTGGCTCAAAGTGGCACAAAAAGAGGCTCTGACACATCGGACTGAGAACAGCTCCAACCAAACCAAGAAACTCTTCACAAGGGTCAGAGAATTCATGTGCCCATCAGCCACACAGACCTCAATCCCTCCCTCACATGAACTCTGCAATGCCCTCGACAAGCCCTTCCACAATAAAACAGCAACCATCTACAGAAACCTGGATCACCAACCCACTGACGTCCTCAGTAACCCATCAACTACAACTACTAACCACCCACTCACTGCATGAGAACAACTAAGCACAGCGACAACAACCACCCTGATGAACTCTTTACACTCAGGAGCACTCATCGACCCATGCCCCACCAACTCTTCAACCTTGGGAGCACCCAGATCAGCCACCAGCTCACTACCTTCCTCAACACCTCCATTACTATAGCCACCTTCCCAAAGCATGGAAGCACACAGAGGTAAAACCCCCTCCTCAAGAAACTTTCGGCCGCCCCAGCAAGCTCCAGAACTACCATCCAATCTCCCTCTTCCCGTTCCCCGCCAAAGTCCTAGAGAAGGCCATCAACCTCCAACTCATGATTATCTTGAAAGAAAGAAACTGCTGGACCCACCCCAATTGGGGTTCAGAACCAACCACAGCACCAAGACAGCCCTGATACGCACAGCAGATGACATCCGAGACCTACTTGACAGAGGAGAATCAACCGCTTTCATCCTCCTGGACCTCTCTGCAGCCTACAACACCTTCTCCCACCACACACCTATCAACCGATTATGCCAGATTGGAATAACTGACATTCTGCTCAGAAGGATTGCTTCCTTCCTCATGGGATGCACCCAGAGAGTCAGCCTCTCTCCCTTCACTTCACAACCCAGGCACACCTTCTGTGGAGTAACCCAAGGCACATCTCTCAGCCCTACCCACTTCAACATCTACATGATACCACTTGCAGACATTGCCAGATCTCACCACATCAACATCATCTCCTATGCCAACAACACACTGCTCATCCTCTCCCGCTCAGAGCACCCTACATCGACAAAGCCCAACTTCCACAACTGCATGACGAACTTCGCAACTTGGATGAAAAACAACTGCTTGAAACTCAACACAGACAAAACTGGAGTGCTGATCTTCAGCAGACACACTGCCCTTTGGAACAACTGCTGGTGGCCAGTACAACTCGGACCAACCCTCATTCCAAAAGACCATGCCTGCAACCTCAGTTCCATCCTGAACAGTGAACTGTCCATGAAATGGCAGGTCAATGCTGTCTCCTCAGCCTGCTTCCACACAATCCGCATTCTCCGCAAAATTTTCAGATGGCTCCCCATCAACACTAGGAAAACTGAAACGCAGGCCCTCATCACCAGCCGAATTGACTACAGCAACGCACTCTATACCGGCACCACCACTGAACTCATGCAAAGACTCCAGACTACCCAGAACACAGCAGCCAGACTGATCCTCAACCTGCCCAGAAGAACACCCATCACCCAGCACCTTGAAGACCTCCACTGGTTCTCCGTCCAGAAGAGATGCCATTTCAAACTCCTTACCCATGCCTACAAAGCTTTTCGCAACCAAGGACCAGCCTACCTGAACCACCACCTGACTTTCCACCTAACTACCAGAAACCTCTGCTCCACACACCTAGCCCTCACTCACACACCAAGCATCCGCCGCCTCGGGGGATGCTCCTTTGCCCAACTCACCGCCAAAGCCTGAAACACCCTCCACCTTCGCACTGCACCCCGCTGAACCAATTTGGGAAAAGACTTAGGACCTGGCTCTTTGGCTGATACCTGCATCACAGCACCTAGATTCTCCCCATGGTGATCTGCCACACTACATGAGTACTACTTGACTTGATTTTAACGTTTGTTTTTTTCCATTAAAATAACTATTATATAAATATACAATAAACAATAATTGGATAATAGGAATATTAGGAATATCGCCTGGCGCTCTACACTCTCAGTACACTGGTCCCCATCAATGTAGTAATTAATAATACAAAATCACATAATGCAAACTCTTTTGTAGTTCTTTTATTCTCAGTTTTCTGTGTCACTGGTTAAATCTCTTTATATAGCACATACAGCCAACACGTGTTTCGTGCACACTGCACTTCTTCAGGGCTGTTTAAAATACAGAGATTATACATCAGTCCTTCACAAAAAAACACAAAATACCATTATGCATAATCAGATGCTGCTGAAGAAAGAACAAAATTAGCCTCGTACATAATCATAGTTCATACTTCTTCACCGTAAATATGCATATACATCTATTTGGTACATACCATACTCTAGGCGGCATTTGCAACTGTTTGACAACTATCTTACTAGCTTTCCCAATGGGCAACACTAAAAAATGTTTAAACTTTTGAACTTTTGAATTCTATATACATAGCAGTGACTCGTGAAGCCCAATACTTTTTGGGTTATTCCAGTATTCCAAATCAATATTTTCCCACCCAAATATGCAGATAGTTACTTTTGAGACAGAGTATGGAGCGGGCAAGTGTGTTAATATAGGAAATGTGAAAGAATTTATATTGATAAGCAGGATTAGTACCAGGAGCGGCCGAGTGGCACTGGTGAAGTTCTGAGTACATAAAGGAACACAGGTTAAATTCCCAAGAGTGGGGATGGAACTATTAGGATTTTATGTCAATATAGAAAAATGCAGTATTTAATGTAATGATGGTTTGTCAGCCAGGCTAAAGGATAGCGTAAGTGGAAGTACAACTAGGGTGAAATATATGAGGCACTAAGGCTTTGATTATTAAGCAGGGAGTTATTAAATAAGAGAGTTGTATTGCAGTTTTGGATTCTGACTGGGTCCTGTATAAAAATTGGCAAACTAGGTGTATTTTACTTAATTTTATTGAAGAGGAAGAAAGACGAGCAGGCAGATAGTACGAGGGCACGTACAAGTAAAAAGCATGAGAGATAGCAAGGGTTTGATTACCACTCATGGATATTATTACTTAATAATAACTAAATTTAGATTTTCTAAATTTTGATTTCATTCCTTGAATGGTGGAAAGAATTTAAACAGGGACAAAGGGAGATTAAAATAATATGATAACTGGGCCACAAAACTTTACAGTTTTGCTATCGGAAAGCTAGGTTGTCCGTAGATTCCTTCAGCTAGGTAATTATGGGGAAATGTATGAGGTACCAAGACTTGATCACCAATCATGGAGCTAATAAACAAGTGGGTTGTATTGTAAGTTTTGAATTCTGACTGGGTCTAGTATGAGAAACAGCAAGTTAGGTGTTTTTTATTTTACTGATAAGGGAGACAAGTGGATGTATTGTATGATAGTAGGTGCAAGCATGGTATAGCATGAGAGATACCAAGGGTTTGAATACTGCTCAAGGTGATTATATTAGGGATGGGCAGTGAACTCCATTCCGCTCGTGGAGTTTGTCCCACTCGACGCTCTTCTTAGAGCGCGGAGTTCCACGTAGTGGAGTGGAGCAGAGTTTTTGCTTCGCTCATCAACGGTGAATTGGTAGGCGCAAGCAAGGAAAATTGTACTCAAGACCAGAGAGATTTCTCAATGCGAGCGGTCACAGATGGTTGCCACCACTCGCGCTGAGAAACCTTCAGTTCGCATTGAGGTAGCTGCCACTCGAGTAAAAAATCAACTTGTGCGGCAGAAAAGAAGCAGCACCCTCTTACACTGCATAGGTAGCTGTTTGTGCTGATTATTCAGCACGGGCCAAACACCTGGTGCTAAAAACCAGCGCAAATGGCTTGACCTAACGCACTCTGTCGCTTGCAGAACTCCTTGTATCGCAGCAGAGTATTTTGGGCACGTTGCGGTGGTCCACATAGCGCAACTCCGCGAACTCCATCCAGGCCTAGATTATATTTAATAATATTTGATTTGTAATTTTATTTTAATTTTTTTCTGAATTTTATATATGGTAGTATTCTGCATGATAATTGACAGATTAGGTGGTAAGAATTAATAATGTGACAAAGGGAGATGAAAATAATATGATGTTGGGTCACACAACTGTTTCGTTTTGCTATTGGAAAGACAGGTTATTCATAGATTTTTTCAGCTAGTTAAGAAGTAACACATGAATGTGGTCCCGGCTCAGATAGGTTGAATAAGTTAATTGTTTTGAGCGTATATAAGAACGTGAGTTGGGCACGTCACAGTGCAGCGACACTGTAGCAGAGGTAGGACTTTATCCGAAAGATATGCGGTGAGTAAATGAGGCAGGGTAGCTGGCTCGTTAATATTAAGGAGGCACCAGCAGGGCCTAGAAACTATGAAGCGTGTAATGGTATTTGTAATAGGAAGCTAATTAATTTGGTACAGAAGTGAGACGTGGGGATTATGGCGGAATTGGGCAAAGAGAGGGGATTTGGATCATGCTTGTGTGGAAGGGATGTGTCGTTTGTTGCAGTAGATGGTGGAAGGGAGATGTGTAGATGGCACATCGTACAGCAAATGTGGTGTGCTACAGTGGAGTTCAAGAGAACTAGCCCAATGGGTGTTTATGTCTTAAATGAGCTGATTGAATGGATTATTAAGAAGAAGTTTTAAAACTTGGACCCGTGAGGGATAGAATGCCACTTTGAACAAGGAGGGAGCCAAGTGCTAGAGATATTTCTGAGAAAGGAAAGAGGATGTGAGCATAAACAAGTTTACGACAAACCCATACACTGATGTAGTGGGTATGAGCAGTTCAAAATATTCAGCCTCTAAGTGTTGAAGAAATTAATATTGTGTGTCCAAAAGACATGAATTTAGGGTATAGGTATTTTTGTAGGAATCCTTATCATGTGGAGAACAGTAATAAAGACTGAGGGGCAAACAGGATTCATGCAGAAGGAGGTCCCGGGGGGACTGCAGAGGTACGGGGTCTCCCCCCCCGGATGTTTGGGGAGGTGGTACGGCTCACAGGCGCCGTTTGGGCGCTTTTTGTGCTATGGAGGGAAATATTTATTTCTGCCATTTCAGGGGGTCCCCACCATTTTGGTAGAGCGACACGGTGGCCGGGTGGATAAAGTAGCTTTTGGTAGCTTTGGTGGAAAAAGTAGCTGTTGCCTAAGCTAGGTGGCGGGAGAGGTATTTAGAGTAGTGGTGTGTTTTTTAAGTTCGTGTAGAGGTGTCGTAGCGGAAGGTAGCGTTAGTAATAAGGAGTATTACGTCTACCTGTAACGGGCTTACAGGAGGTGGTCTAGCAGTCTTAGTGCGGTGGCAGGATGGTGTTGGAAGCGAAGGTACAGGCGGCGCTCCGGTTGTTGAGGGAGGCCGGCCGCCTGGATATATTGCGTGAGGGGGTTGTGGGCCCCATGCGGCTGGCCAGGCGAGCGTCGAGTGGGGTGGCAGCGGCCGTTTTGGCCTGTTCGCCCCCATGCAGAGGTCCTGCAGCAAAGGCGATGGTGAGTCGGAGGGGAGGCCGGAGGGACTGAGGGAATGTGGGAGGGGCTGTGGTGAAGGGGTGGGGCGGTTGTTTACCTGCCCGCCCCTTGGGGCCAAATACAATGGCAAAGGCGCGCAGGACAGGGCTCTGAGCCAAAGGGAGCGGCTCGGAGGCCCTGAGTTTAAAAAGGGTGTGGCGGGGTGTCGGGCTGGGTCCCGGTTCGCAGAGCGCGAGGAGTGCGGTTGCTGTGCCTCGGTTTGTGCAAGAGCAGGAAGTGAGAGGGGGCAGGGCCCCAGATATGCAGGAGCCGGTAGGGGCAGATGCTCTTTCAGGAGCAAGGGAGCTCCAAGCAGGTTTGGGGGCGCGCAGGGAAGTTGAGGCTCAGGGACACTGGGAAGGTGAGTTTTCTCTGGGTGGGGATATGAGGGAGGGGGTTACGGGAGGGTAGTGCGGGGTTCCCATTAAAGGAGAGAGTACAAGTGAGATTTCTGCCCCCCAGCGAGGGGATTATATGGGTGAGTGGAGTGACGATGTGGAAGGGGGTGATTGGGGGGTTGAGGAGGATGGCATTACTTTGAGGGTGCGCCCCCCCGGCGTACTTATGGCCGGGGGCAGCTCATGGAGGAGCAAGGAGGGGGAAGAGGTCAGCACTTTGGGGAGGGGGGATATCTGGAGTTGGAAGAGGAAGAGGGAGTGGAGGCAGGGGCTTTGGAGTACAGTGGGAGAGAGATTGGCAGTTTAGGCACAGGTTTCACCAGCACTCCGGGCTTTTCCTGGCAGGGTGGCATGCAGATCCGGCCAAGGGCGGCCCGGATACCCCGGTAGGAAGTGAAGGCGGGGGCCCGAGCGGCCAGCTGGACTGCGTCGTAAATAGAGACAGCAGAGGGCAATTCCAGGGCTATGGTAGTTCTGAAGGGGCCGCGAGATGGTGTGGTTCTTGAGCCCCCCGTTGCAGCAGCCTTGGAGGAGCGGCGACCTAGCCTGTCACTACAGGAACAGTCGAACAGACCGATGGGTAAGATAAAGGAGCAGGCAAGGGATTCGGGGAGCGCCCTGCATGGTGAGTTTGAGGAGCTGGTTGATGAACTGGATTATGACGAGGACAGTGTGGAGGAAGGGGAGTTGAGGGAGGATACGGAGGATGACTGGTGGTGCGCCGGGGGCGGTTCTAATGATGTGTTTCAGTCATTTCAGACTTCTACTTCAGACAATAGAGGAGCTTTACCGGCGCGGCGGATGGCTTGGGAGCGGCCCCTGTCCTTGGCGCCAGGTAAGAAGTGCATTGCTGCACGCAATACAGCGGTTTCGGTGGCTGTTGAGGCAAAGGCGGATACAACACAAGAGTGACTGCACAAAGGGCTTTACATGGATGTCGGGGTCGGGGTCCGGCCAGATGAGGTCAAGGAAAAACAGGGTGCGGGTCCTTCACGGGAAGGGGGGAGCACAAAGGGGACGTTGCAGCGGCTACAGGGAGTGGGAAATCCAAGAAATTACCATATATGGGTACGGGAAGCCATTAGGGGCGCATTTAATGCTAGCCACTACGGAAAAGATCTGGAAAGGTGAGTATGTAGAGATGCTAAAGTTGCTGCACAGGAAAGTACGCTCCAAGGAGGGTTCCAAGAAGGAGGAGTACGAGCTGGCTAAGAGACCGAAGGTGCCTGTCAATATTGAGAATTGGACGGCTGCCTTTTTAATATATGCCAGTGTTTATTGCAAGTGTTTTCCCAAAAGGGCGGTAGCGCTCCTGAAGGATTATATGACGGAACACCGAATTAAAAACAACTACTAACCTTAACAACGAGGTCGGAACACCGACCTCGTCCTTACTACTAATGATTTTACCACGAATGCCTTAACAACGATATTTTGTTGTAAAGGCATTCCTGATAAAATCATTAGCAATAGGCACCATTCACCCTACATCCCTCACCCCACCCCCCCAACCCCACCCCAAAACCTAAAACCCCCTGAACCCCCACCCACTCCCCAAAACCAAAAACGCCCCACCCCCCCAACCCCACCCCAAAACCTAAAACCCCCTGACCCCCCACCCACTCCCCAAAACCAAAAACGCCCCACCCCCCCAACCCCACCCTAAAACCTAAAACCCCCTGACCCCCTGACCCCCACCCACTCCCCAAAACCAAAAACGCCCCACCCCCCAACCCCACCCCAAAACCTAAAACCCCCTGACCCCCTCCCCAAAAACAAAAACGCCCCACCCCCCCAACTCCACCCCAAAACCTAAAAACCCTAACCCCCCACCCCCTCCCCAAAACCAAAAACGCCCCACCCCCCCCAACCCCACCCCAAAATCTAAAACCCCCTGACCCCCACCCCCTCCCCAAAACCAAAAACGCCCCACCCCCCCAACCCCACCCCAAAACCTAAAACCCCCCACCCCCTCCCCAAAACCAAAAACGTCCCACCCCCCCAACCCCACCCCAAAACCTAAACCCACCACTTACCTTCGCCAACTCCCTTCTTTGTACCTTAACCACGCATGTTCGTTGTTCAGAACATACGTAGTTAAGGCACAAAAATACAAAGTCGTGGTTAAAAAAAGCGTTGTTACGCTTTCGTTAACCACGACTTTCGTAATAAAAAAGTCGTAAAAAAGGATGTTTACCCTCCTGAAGTAAATGGACGTCATCCGGAAGGCTTATTTGAATCACGGGGCTTACGCTTGGGTTCAATATGATGAGGAATTCGGGGCAAGGATGGCAGCCGATGAGGAGGTAAAGTGGGGGGAGATTGACGCGGACCTCTGGAAGCACACAATGGGGCCCGCAAAATTTGGTAAAACAGCATTCACAGCTAGTGGGCTGCCCATTACCTATGGGCCCTTTCGAGAGCGCACCACCCAGGGTGAGGCGGGAGCTAATGCAAATGAGTATCATGATCAGGAGGGACCGGGTCGGCAAAGTCAGGTGCATGTTGGGAATATAACAAGGGTTTGTGCACCCGTGAATATTACAAGTTCCGACATGAGTGCTCACGCTGCGTGGGACGGCATGCGCTCGTTCACTGTTATGCCCCTGCGAAACAAGGGGCGTCAAGGTCAGGACGGGGCCAATCTTTAGGTGGAGGCAGCTCAGGGAGTCAGAATAACTGGTGATACAGAAGCGGACAGGACACTATGGGAAAAAGCTTGTACTCTGGTTAAGTTGGACAGGTTACGAATTTGGCTGGAACAGTATGATGACAGGGAGGTAGCACAGGTTTTGTTTCAAGGATTTTCAGAGGGTTTTCGACTGGCTTATACAGGCCCGCGTATACGGCGGTGGGATGACAATCTAAAATCTGTAAAAGGGAAGGAAGACATTGTAGAGCAAAAGCTAGACAAAGAAGTGGCGGAAGGACGTATGGAGGGTTCTTTCTCAGACTGCCCGTTAGCGAATTTTATGGTCTCTCCCATTGACGTTGTTCCCAAAAAAGAGCCTGGCCAATTTCGGCTCACTCACCATTTGTCTTGGCCAGAGGTGTCATCTGTTAACGATTTCATACCAGAGGAATTGACGAAGGTTTCATACGCGTCGGTAGACATAGCTATTGAAATGGTGGAGGGGTTCGGGAGACGGGCGCTGATGGCCAAGGCGGATATAAGGTCTGCCTTTCGGCTGCTTCCAGTCCATCCCAGTCATTTTGAATTGTTGGACATTCAATTTAGAGGCAACTGGTGCATTGACAAGGCCCTCCCTATGAGATGTTCTATTTCATGCTCATTATTTGAGTGTTTTAGCACCTGCTTACAATGGACTTTTTTCTGCCATAACGGGACATAAGGCAGTGACGCATTACTTGGATGATTTTTTTTTTGTGGCGCCGGCGGGATTGGACCATTGTGCGGTGGTCATTTGGCAATTTCAGGATAATTATTGGGGACCTGTGTGTGCCCCTTGCCACCGAAAAGAGAATGGGGCCCTGCACGGCCTTGCCATTTTTAGGCATTGAGTTAGATACAACACTGATGGTGGCACGGTTGCTGATTGAAAAAAAGGTGATGATGATTATGACAGTCAAGGACATGGTACGAAGGAACAAGGTGGCAGTCAGGGACATTCAAGTATTTTTGGGCCATCTCAATTTCGCTTGTAGGGTAGTGAGAGCGGGACGGACATTCTGCAGGCGCTTAGGGATGGCCTTGGTAGGCTGACAGTTACCGCATCATCATGTTCGGCTCCGGGTTAGAGTAAAGGAGGATTTGAGGATGTGGTGTGTTTTTCTTGAGCAATTAAATGGGATTCCCCTCAAGACGTGGCAGGGATGTTCAAATGTTCTTGGACGCGGCAGGAGGCTCTGGCTTTGGATTGTATTGGCAGGAAAATACTGTGCAGAGACGTCGCCAGCGGCTTGGACCGGGGTGGGCGGAGCATCGCGTTTCTTGAATTGTTTCTGTTAGTAGTTGCAGTGTACATATGGGGGCACTTACTTAAACATCACAAAGTGCTTTTCAGAGTTGACAACCTGGCGGTGGTACAGGTTGTGTATAAACAATCAGCTTGGGAGGCCCAGGTGTTGCAATTGCTGCGAGTTTTTGTGCTTTACTGCGTGAACCACGATATTCATTTTAAGGCCAGGCATGTTCCAGGCGTGGACAATGACATTGTGGATGCTTTGTCTCGTTCACAGTGGGAGAGATTCCATGGGCTGGTTGCAGGCGAGACCTTGTGGAGGATGCGGATGCCGGTGGCCTTATGGACAGTAGGAGAGAGCGGATGCTGCAATTGGTGGTGAACTCCTTGGCTTCTTCTGCACAGCAAGTGTATGTTGGGGCTTGGCAAGAGTTTACGTGGTCCGGAGCCCGTTGGAGGGAGGACGAGAGGGGCAGGTTGGAAGATGTAGTGCATTTTATTATGGAGTTGGTGGAGAGACGACAGTCACGGATCACCATCTCAGGAAAATTAGTGGGCATTGCGTTTATGGGCAAGCTTTTATGGGGGTACTCACCGACAGCGGGTGAACAGGGCCAGCGTATATTGGACGGTTGGGCAAAAGAAGAAGGCAAGCGGGGTGCAGCCTTTGACCTTAGAATTATGGAAGAGGGTAACACACGCTCCAGGGAGCATTTGTTATGATGCATCTGAATGCCTGCTTTTCCAGACACTAATGTCCTGGATGTTTTTTGGGGCATTTAGGGTGTCGGAACTTCTGCGTTCTGGGAAGAAGACAGGCGTGAAGTGGGATGAGGTAGAGTTCCAGGGGAATAAGTTGGTAGTGAGGATTGGTAGTTCGAAGACGGATCAGCAAGGACTGGGAGCTCAGGTGGTGATGGTGGCCTACCCAGTATCCACGGTATGTCCGGTTCGGTTGGGTTTTGAGGATCAGGATTTTTTTAGGGGTGACGGTATACACCTGTCCTTCATGGGCATGGAGTTGTACCTGCTCCAATTAAAGGAATCTCTGAAGGCCATGTTTCATGAGTCGTAAAGTAGGACCTTGAGGATGGACGTCATAGAGTATAGCAAGGGGAAGTGGGACACGAAAAGGAGGTTCTCCTTTTCCTAGTGGTGGGGACTGAGACAGTTGGCAGGACTATGAGAACCGGGAGGGACGGCAGAGCCGACAGACAACTCAGACAGAAATAGTTGGGCATTAGGAGACTATTAATGTGACATTCGGATTCAGAAAGAAATCATTACAATGGAAGGGGTATTAAGAGGACACGTGGTTAAAAGAAAGGGAGGAGGGAGGGCAGGGGAGGGCACGGGAAGGGGGAGAGGCTGTTAGGAAAATTGATGTATAGCTTTAATTTTGTGAGGCGATAGGCCAAGGGTTTCTTCTGCTTTGTGAGTACACCGTTTCCAATAAAGCGGCCTTCTACACACAACAAGGTCCCTTGTGGTGTCCTTCTTCCCCAAACACAAGTTTGAGCTCAATAGATTGGAAAAGGTAAGAATTTGGTTTATAACAGAGAAACCTAACTGGAAGGGGGTATTGGAGTTTTGAGAATAATTAAGATGCACATTAATTTTTCAGATATGAGCAGGATTATACCAAAATCTCAGTAAAACATTCTTAGTAAAACATGTACTTCCAACAGGAGCAGCCTGTCAATTGATCCCCCTATGTTCTACTGCAGCCTCCCAGTGGTCTAAAGAACAACTAGAGCGCTAACAGTCTTACCTATAACAAAAGTGTGGCATATCTAAAGCCATCTTGATTTAATTAAACTGGTAAAAATATATACATATATATATATACCTATATATATATATATAGATAGATATATCTATATCTATATATATATATATATATATAGATATAGATATATCTATATCTATATCTATATATATATAGATATAGATATATATATATATGTTACCTACTGGCGATCACCACTAGGTAGTTATAGTTAGAGCCATGTTTCCATAGAAAAATCGTTTTTGACTTGCCTATTTCTTAGGCACCGTTAGACGAATCGTCACGAAATATTGCAAACAAACTGTTGTGGTGATTCTTGTTGCACATGGAAAGTTTCGGGGTGATCCTTCAAGCAGAGGGCACTAAAAAGGGGGCTCAAAAAAACATTGCATTTCCCATGTTAATTCCCATAGGATTTTTTAGGCACAACTACAGGCCGAACCACTGGACAGAATTACACCAAATTTGGTAGAAAGCTAGCTGTCTCTACGCAGATTATGCTTTCACTTATTTGGTGTGAATCTGTCCAGTAGTTTTCGAGATATTAAAGGGAAAATAAATTTGTATATCTTTCGCCGTGAATATTTCACAAATAATTTGCAAAATTTGTGAATTTTTCACAAATGCACATGCAGAAAGAAGCATTGCAATTGGCTGACCGCAACCTGACTTCAAAGTTGCGGCCGTCATTTTATTTCATGGGACACGGTTCCCAGGGGTGATAAACCAAAATGAAAGTGGTATAAGGGGTCAGGGTGAAGGTACCCTGACCCCAGGGGTGTGAAATAGGTGTGTTTTAGGGGAAAATTATGGGTTTAAAATAATTTTGTGTCACCATGCATGATATTCGTGAAAATTTGCAGATTTTCACAAATTATTCGCAAATATGGGAAAATTTGAAAGGAAAACTACAGACTCATTCATAAACTAATTCATTCACTCATACATTCACTCAGAGACTCATGTGTCCACTCACACGGCCACTCAGATACTCATGCACCCCCTCACACCCACTCAGACTCAGAATCCCACTTTCAGACCCACTCACGCACCCACTCACAGATCCACTGACAGAGACAGGCTCTGTGGTCAACCTGCACTTCCCACAGCCAAAGGACGTGATTGGTGTGGGGCTGGTTAGCTATAAGGGCTTGGCTGCAAGGCCTGGCTATAGATCAGGCCTGCCATGCACGGCAGGCGTTGGAATAATATATAGTGATTAAAATTGCTTTATGTTAAAAAAACATTGAAATTCACTGAAAAAAAAACAAAAGTTACAGGGATGTTATAGTTAGGTTCTGAATTTACTTGCACAAAACCATAGAACTTCAGCAGTTATAGTTAGAGTTCTTTTAAGTAACTATAACTCACTGCCTAAGATAACTATAACTCGTGCCTTCGCCATGTACAGCCAATTACTCCACATATTATATAAATGAAGAGATCTTGTATGGCATCTTTGATATTATCACTGCAACATTTGATAAGAAAACTGTGCATGGCAAGCACGTAAGTTATAGTTACCTTAGGGTGCAAGTTATAGTTATCTAAAAGAACTCTAACTATAACTGCTAAATTTCTATCGTTTTGTAGGAGTAAATTCAGCACCTAACCATAACGTCCCTGTAACCTTCTGTTTTTATAGTGTTTATATATATATATATATATATATATATATATATATATATATATATACATATATATATATGAATTTATATATATATATATACATATATATATTTATATATAATAGCATTCAAATGTTTTTATCACACATTTAAAGTCTCTTGCTCCAAATACGCACCTATGCACCTTTGATTATAATGCACAATATATGAGTGTAGCTTTGTTATATTAGTTGAGCCATTTTTTAAAGACTATATAAAGATATCTAAACTCTACGGCATTGTACCGCCGTGACTGGTCCTTGGTGACCAATGCAAGTGTCATGCGAACGAAGATCACTGGTATTGCTTACACAGCTGTATGACTCCTATATGTAGAAGTTCTGCCAAAAAAGAGTTCTACAGTAGAACTCTTTTTTGGCCGAGATCATCTTCGTATGCGGGTGCGTGAGTTTATGTGGCGTGTCACGAGCCACTTAACACAGATCCTTTGAATTCACCACTACGCATAGCTTGATTTGCTCATTATACCTGAAACCTGGCCCTTGTGCCCGTGTTTGACCTGTTTTCTGTGACTATTCAAGGCAGGCTTGCAGTGCTGCCCCGGAAGTAAAGTGCCGAAGCCCCGCTGTGCCCACTATATGCGTGAGGATAAAATTAACATTTCCAGTCCTGGCGACACCACATCTTCCTTCGACACTGACAACTTAACCAATGTGTGTGTGTCTCTTAAAGACAGAAAGTGAGAGCTGGCAATGTTCGTCGTTGCTCGCCCTGTGAGCGCTGCCGGGCCTGCCCTGGTGTGAGTAACAAAGCGCAGGCGCTGCGCTTCCTCCTGCACAGATGTGGGCTCCGCCGGCTCCTCGTTAACACCTCCCGGCAGAGATTGCAGCTGTCAGGCACGCAGGGGGGATGAGATTCCAAGCAGATACACTTAGAGAGCTGTGAATATGGAGGTTGGCGTAATGAGGAACACACGAGGAGCTCTGCTGAAGGCCTGGGGTCGAGACGCTGCAGAACATCGAACACTGGGCATCCCTGCGAGAGAGAGGGACGGAGAGACTATGGATGTGCGAGGGAAAGAAACGGAGACTTGATGTAAAGAAAGAAAATACTTACACGCGGGTGTCTGTGCAGCCTCACAGGACCACACAATCTGCAGCTCAGTAAATTAGATAATTAGTCATCTGGGGCTCGTGTACCTTATTCTACAAGGAACTGGGCCAGGCCACTGCTTCTCAAAACAAGCACTGGCACTGCCAATAGGTCTCACTTCTACCTGAAAGTTTTTCTTCAGTCACTGGCGAGCTAAGGCAATCAATAACTCATCATACACCCATTCTGATACCCATACTTGCATTAATACATACATTCACCCACACACTGAATCATTCTTGCACTCACCTGCTTACCCATCTCCATAAAAATACACACAAACAGCAAATGCATAATAAATTACAATGAAGGCAGAAAAAGAAAACATGCACCGGCTTAAACATGGCAGCATAAAATTGCAATAAAAAATACAATTAATCTTAGCAGCAGGTAACCGTCTTGAAAAAGCATATATTGAAATGGCATATATGGCAACTGTCTTGAAATTGTATAATGTCTATCATTGTTTTAAAATTCCAAAATGGCTTCCGCATTTCGAAACAATGTTGTAGTGGTAAAACAATGATAAACTATTCAAAATACTATTCCAAGGCAGTCGCTGAATACATATTGCATTCAGTAGAAATCTTGTAATAGTATTATGCATAATGTATTATTATTTTACTGATTCAAGATGGTTGACATATGTCAACTAAATCTGATGGCCATCTTGAAATACTAGCGCAATGATGCACTATTGAGTGGACCATCCAATATGTCCTTCTAATTTAGAAGTAGTGGCCATGAGGGATGTGATGTGCCTTGTGATCTGGCAGAATACCATGCCTGTCAATGAAGTATACAAAAAAGTGATGGATGGATAGCTTGAAATATTCTCAGCTACTGGTAATCACTCAAGGCCACATCGCAGTCCATCATTATTTTTCACAGCATGCCACCTCAGTTTGGACCCAGACATATGCAAATAAGTCTTGACCTTGCTCCAATAGGAACAGTCCGGCCCATCCTGCCAAACCACATCTTACATGAACCAGAACACAAGTAACCCAAAACAGATTTTGCCCTGAATGGGGCTCGTCAGTTGGATGCAGGTCGGTTTCAGTGGTGTAGTGAGGTCAGGGCCCAAGTCTCGGCATACCTGCTGCACTGACAGTGTAAAAAGTAATGGATGGAATGCTTAAATTAATCTCACCACTGGTAATTTCTCAGCACCACATCCCAGTCTATGGCTATTTTCAACACCTTGCCACCTTAGTTTGGACTCATCCATTAGCAAATCATTCTTGATCCTGGAACAGTCAAGCATGAACTGCCGGGCCAGGTCCTTCCTGAACAGGAACTCAAGCTGTCCAAGGCTGGTTTAACCTTAAAGAAACCCAGTTTATTGAAAATGTGTTCCATATTTTTTAATATAAATTTCAAGAAATGATAACTAACTGTAACAGCTCCCACTCACAGGGTGTAGCAGTCTTCTTTGGAGATTTGAAACAGAGGGTACAAAGCATCCAGTTCTGGATTTCCCTTTTACTAATCTGAGTTATCAAACAGTTACTCCTAATAATTGAATGTAAACAAGTGGATATACAAGTCAGTGTACGCAGTTTTTTATTAGTCATCAAGTGAACATTACGAGCTCAATACATTGGGCTGTGGCTCCCCCTCGGTTCTACTGTGTTATTGAGATATTTTCTGTTTGAAGCAGGCCTCACATGAGAAAATTACATAGTCAGCATAGCAGAGGAATATCTTGAAATTATGCATTCTGCAAGTATTTAAAAAAAATTGTCTTTACATCAACCTACATTCATAAACTACACACAAAACTGTAAATGTGACTTAAAGTCCATCACCCTGTGGTGCATTTGAATGTCCAATCATGTGCAAATTGTATTTATGCCTAGCCTGATCTTCTAAATCCTGTGCTAATGGCATGTGGACCCACATTTTTTCCACATGTGAATTTTACCAGAAAATACCAGGTTGAATCTGTGTAGAGGTAATAGTTCTAATTCTGCATTTTGTAGCATGGACTGGGGAAAACAAAATGTTTCACCATGCAGTATGGCTAACAGTGCATGTTATCCTTAATTTCAACCTTGGAAACATGAAAAGGGGAGGTTGAACACACAAGATGTGGGTTTGGTATTTTCCTAGGTGATTTATCTCATGATATTCCAGCAATACTAGGAATATGTGCTTTAGGGTCTCATTTAGAGTCAGATAGTAAACAATCATCATTCTAAAGTTCATGATGTCCAGTTCTCCTAACTCTCTTGGTTGATTTAGAGGTAGGGGAATTGCTCCGAATGATGGAGCATGGACCGGTTCTACCACCAGAAACAAACTCCCTGCTCTTGCCAGTGAGAATGGTATTGGAGGAGTTCCCTGTTGAAATTCAGAGTATAGGATCTACAGACAAGAGACTGGACCTATTCGTGTAGGAGATAAGATTGCTATTACATGTTAGGCCCTTAGGTTACAACTGTTCCTATCTCCTGGCTTCCACTACAGAAAGCACACCAACAGTTTGTTGAAACGTTGACTCAAAATTCAACACTCCAGCTAAGTCATACAGGCATGTGTCGTTAAACAGGATGCCAGACACCTCACATTCTTCCATACAACAAAACAACAAGCAGCTATTTCCTTGCACAATGAGGATATTGAAGACATTGGCAGAAGAGCTAATATTCTCTGTCAAATGTCACATCATTTTTTCTTTTTCAGGAGCACTTATGTATTTTCTGCCAAAATATGGAGCACATTTTGGTGAAGCATTTGTTAACTCAGTCGCACCATTCTTGTCATTTTATATTTTCATGAGACTGAAGATTTTAATGTCCATAGAGATGATCCTGCTTGTAAGGCGGCTAGTTCATTGATGGACCCAAAGACAGATCTAACCCTTCAACAGAAAGTGAGTGGTGCCACTCATATGTTGGGCCACACACTTGATCTAGTTTTCTTCAATTGTTCCAAACTAATAGTGGACAACCTGCAACCAGTAGCATGGTCTGATCACTTTTTGGTGCCATTTTCACCGGTTTTCATGGGAGCTCTTTTGAGAGATACCCCGAGAGCTATCCCATTGCGTCAATGGCTTTGAATCTCTGAGACTTATCCATCAGAGGCTTTAGGCATGGATCAGCCTGAATGGGAATTTGGAGAATGATGTTTTGACTTTCAACATATCCTTATTACAGGCTATTGAAAAAATAGCTTCCTTAAGTAAGGGGTTAACTAAACGTCAACAATCTTCTGCACAATGGATGTTCTCTGGGTTGCAAGTTGAAAAATGTAATTGCGAACAACTGGAAAAAATGGGGAAGTAGTATGATGGGGAAGCCTAAGCAGCATTTAAAGTGGCCTTGAAACTCATCCGAAAGAATATCAGACAAGATTATGCAGAGGCTTTGGCAAGTCACATTGATGAACCTAATAAATAGGCATAGGATAGATTGAAGATTGTTCAATCTTTCCTTTCCCAAGAAGCCAATCAACAAAAAAAATCTGGCCCCACAATCTTTGTGTAACAATCTCCCTGAGTACTTCCACAGGAAAGTGGAGGACATATACTTCCATTTTAGTAATCCGAAGAAGGTAGACATTTCTGAATATAGCCCCAGTGATCAATCCATGAGGGATGACCCAATTCTTTTGAGCACCCTTGTGCCTATTTCTTTGGGTGATTCCAAATCAGCTAATTATAATGCAGATTTGGATCCCTGTCCCCACCCACCCGTATCCTAAAACTGGTTACTTCGACAGTGAATCCAGTAATTAATAAGTTGTTTAATCAATCATTGGAATCAGAATCTGACCCTTGTGATTGGAAAAATGTACAGGTTCTGCATCTCTTGAAGAAACCAAATGCCAACCCTTCCATCTTGAGTAATTTTAGGCCAATGTCTTTGCTGCTAGCTTTAGGCCTTGTGTACTACACAATCAGACTTCTGCTGAGGGTTCAGTTCTTCGGTAGCACTTTTGGAGGTCTCAGAGTTTGTAAAATCCAATCTTGACCTAGGAAAGAAAGTTATTATGATTCTTTTAGATCTACCTCAGCTTTTGATACTGTTTCCGATGGTATTCTGTTGGAAAATCTGAAACTAGAAGGTGTGGTTGGCAGAGTAAACAATGGCTCCAGTACATTGTAGCATAAAGGGTGTAGGTCGTCCAACTTCACCCCTTTACCTCAAGTTATAAAGAGCTGAACCATGGGGCTCCTAAAGGCTCAGCACTCAGGACCACCTTTTTTAATGTTTACAAAGCACCTTTGGCAAAGGTGATAGAAAATAAAGGCTTTCATATTGTGTCCTATGCCGGCGACACTCAATGATTTATTTTCTGCAGTTTTGGCTATTCCCTAGTGGATAGGTTCCAGGGCTGTCTCTCTGATGTGGCAATTTGGATAACATTTGAATTGTCCAAAGCTGAACTCTGGAACATCTCAGCTACTTTTATCTGGAAGCTATTGTTCATTCGACCTATTGCAATAGTGTCCAACGAACCGCTGGGCACCACCAGCTCCATTCACAGTGGTAAGAAACTTAGAAGTAAAGTTTCACCAAGACCTCTCATTTGAGCCACATATTTGAGCAGTCATAGCTGCCTGATCTGGCATTCTGAAAACTCTAAAAAAAATTATCAATTTTTTACCAGCACAAACTCACGTCAATTGTGCTAGCTCTAGTGACTTTCTAGATTCGAGTATAACAGCTCACTTTATGTTGGGCACAATGTATATTTGATAAATAAATTAAAGCTTGTTCAAAATGCAGCCTCACAGGTGATTCTCTTCTGTCCAAGGAAGCAATCTATTTCTTCCCATTTGAAGCAACTGCATTGGTTTTCAATAAATGAATGGATTAAAATCAACATCCTTTTGATTACATCCTGAGTGGTATAACAAAATGGAAAATGTATTTTAGGAGTAGGTTTTCTGAAAACAAACTGATGAGAGCCATTCACTCATCCAATTAGGAACTACTTTATGTACCTAGAGACTTTTAGGCCAGGATGGCTGGAAGCTCCATTATACTATTAGCAGCTAAGATGTGGAGTGGGCTCCAATTTGATTTAAGAATGTGAAAATTGGAAGCACTGTTCAGAAAGAGGCTAAAGCCTCTCCTTTTTATAGAAAATTAGCACCCCTATCAATTACCTGATGGTCAGTGCTGAGACACTTCCTGTGAAGCAGCTGTTCACGCTGTACAAAAGGCAATTCATTCATTTATTCAGATAACGTAGAGGGATAATCATTCACAATCACTCTATCCCCAAAACGTCTAGCTTACATTTTCACCCGACATTCTGTTAAACTCTCCACTATATATGCAGATACACAAAGACACCAAATAGTGGTGATAGAAACTCTGTGACAGATCGTTACGTGAGGCCCCCTGCACATCATGTCAAAAAAATAAACAAGACAACTAGGATGTGACTACGATTGTGCAACAATCCACAAAATGCACCTATTGTGACCTCCTCGGGCATGAGTCTATACCACCATATTTCCACACTCACAATGACATACCTGCCAACTTAGAAAATATTTTCACAGTGTGAGGAGGGAATGGCACCTTTGAGGGGATGGGTCTGGTGCCCAAAACAACTAGGAGGCACTTTGCCCCTCACCAAATCCCCAACCCCCTCCCAAAAAAAACAAAAAAAACAAAGGATCATTAAGGCTGTTGTAGATGTCCTGGAGTGTTTTCACAACTTTTATTGGCTGCATATAGCCCACAAAACGAGATAAAACCCAGTTTTTGCAGTGGTTTTCAGCCCGTTTTCCCTGCCACCGTGTGATTTTGGCTCCTCGCCGGGTGACCATGCCGGGTGACCATGTGAAGGGAGTCAAACTCGTGTGACTCATGGTTGCACCGTATGAGTTGACAGGTCCGCAGTGATGCCTTGCAATATTTATGCATGTAGTCACTGACTCCCCGTCATGCGACAGGTAGACACTAAACCCACCAGGTTCTTTCAACAATGGGAGAACTGCACCAGAAAAAGTCAGAAACAGAAACAATGACTGAATCCATTATTCACAAACCGAATAAAAGACTCCACAAAAAATCACAAACTTACTCTGTCTCCTGCCCACACACCTGCCAAATCTTCTGTTTGTACAGAATGATGACTGGTCCCAGAGAACACTTTGGTAAAACTTGTGTCTATTAGCCACAATACACAGGGTACTATACTTTCCCACATTTTTTACAACACAAGGAACTTCCCCTTGTAACCTCTCATGGCAAGATACTTCTCTTGTCCCACATCACACGTGGTTCCTCCCCACGTAACTTCTCACACCACGCATACTCCCACTTTCGACTTCTCATGACTGTTTACTACGCTTCCACAACTGTGCACACCACTGGGCACTCCCCTATGCAATTTCTCATTGCAGGGTTCTACACTTTACAACTATACATACCATAGAATATATACAGCGCCTAGCGGCAGGGGACTATTCTTTCTCCAGTATGCACTAAACCATGCACAAGTGCAGAACACTTGTATCTCACAACAAGGTACTACTCTTCCCCACATCCACGACAACTGGACACCCACAGCCAGCACACATTTACACAACAACACACAAATGTCAACTATACCCTCTTCCGCAAACTGCTAATTAGCCTCCATATAGAGCTGAAAGTAAATGCTCACAGGGTACTCATATAACAGACTGCAAGTGGATAATTTAAACTTCCCCCTATATTGCAGCCCAAAAAAATCAGCACACCATAACCATTAACATGAAATGCAATTCCCAAACAACAGAAGTCAACTCAGATGGAAACTTCCTAACCCGACACAAGCATTAGCAGAGATGTAAATGATGCACATTAATACGCACCAATCAGCAACCAGTCTATTCCCCAATCAAATAAACCTCTCAGTTCCCGGGAAACTAGACACATTTCTCAACCGAGGCACGTAGAGTACTACAAACTCCATGAATGCCAAACACCATGCTTATTAATTAATTGAATGTCGTAGTTTAACATCACAATTGGACAGTTGTCATGCAGGCAAAGTTTTTACTTCCCATGAGTTGAAGACATGGTATAACATCGAACAACATGGTCTAATTTTTGTCGCCATAGATAGTCTTATTTCATTTCTATAGTCCATGTAGATAATCCTATATCTCTTTCTAACTCACGCAGGAGGCCTTAGTTAGTTCTTATTCAATTTTTCTATAGTTCCTGTAGATAATCCTACATCTCTTTCTAACTCACGCAGGAGGCCTTAGTTAGTTCTTATTCAATTTTTCTATAGTTCCTGTAGATAATCCTATATCTCTTTCTAACTCACGCAGGAGGCCTTGGTTAGTTCTTATTCAATGTCTCCAGACCTTTCCCAATCAAACACCATCTTAGTGCCCTTCTTCATAATGTCCAAGGCTACACAGCTGGCTATTGCCTCCACTATGACACCCAGATCTGGAACCCAAAACACGGGTGAGCCCCACTCACAAGCAAGTTATTCTGCAATGCCCGAAAACACCACATCCTCTTCTTCCAGCACCAACTGACCTGCCCTGGAGAGGAAATTCCCCATTTACTTGGTGCTGCGCATTATCATAAGGCCTCTATACCTTCACCTCGATCACAGTGCTAGCAGAAGACGCATTATCTCCTTTGATCACTCCATGCTGGGCGCCATAAAATATGTGAAGTGCCTCTAACCACTTCTCTTACAGACCAGCGCTGTCCTCCTCAAACTTTGTCAGGTCTCATGTGCTCACCAGATTTTTTGCTCGTTGCAGGGCTCACAACTCTACCAATGCAGGCAGAGCTTGTGCCTCTTGACAGAGCAGTGGCTCCTTTGTGAGTGATGTATACAGCCAGCACACGTGATACTTGAATTCATAAATAAAACAATCCACTAATACCAACCAGGCACAAAAGATCCTTCAAAGGCATGGACCAGCCTGTGTCACCTTAAAGGACACATTATGCTGCACATTCACCAATGCTTCTCCTTATGTCACTGTCATCATTGAATGTATTACTTCCCGAAAATCCATTGTCCTTTTCATATTTATGTTTACAATACAGGAGATGTCCTGCCTCTTCCACGGTCTCCACAACAGCACTGTCCTCATAACATTGTCTTTACAACACTGTCCTTAACCTTAGGACTATAGACAGGGACACATCGACTCCATTGATAACTCCCCTCAGCTAGCTCCTTGTCCTTGCAAGACCATTTCATGGTCTTCCACTTCCCAGCAGCCCAAGCTGACACCATTTGATGGTGGATTTGAGAGTGGGCATTCCCAAACTTGTCCTCAGTGGATTTGAGAGTTGGCAGTCCCAAACTAGTCCTCTATGGTTACAGAGCCACTTTCCTTCTCACAAAAGGCCTCCTTCCTTGTTAGAAATGGCTCCCCAAACGCAGCTAGAGTGTTGTTGCATTTTTCTTAACAACTTAACAACTTGTTGCCAAAATGTTGCGGTTATAGGGCAGGGTCTATATACACGAGTCTGGAGCCAGTCATGCAGGAGGTAAGTTCTTTATTACATGTAGGTCTCTAGATTAAAGCAACATCAGGTAGGTCCTGTGAGGGCTCCATTCTCCCTCAAAGTGCCCCTCGCTCCTAGCTTCCACTCCAGACTGCACACCAAGACTCTATTAAATGATCCACTCATAGCATTCCAGACCTTAGTTCAGATATTCAAGAAACAAAGAGACACACAGGATACTCTATGCCCTAATTAGGATGTCTCCTCCCAGTCATTTTTACAAGCTTTTCCAGCTTGTGGCCACCATGTGCATGACGTTAATTAGCTTTCTTATATTTAACCTTGCTGCTGCAGGGGTCTGCATATAAACATTCATAGTACGGCTTTGGTGGATTTTCCTAGAACATTGAGCATGGGGTCCCATGCTATGGAACATCCTCTTGCATAGCAAAGGACTATAAATGTGGCCACTGAAATTGAACCCCCCATCTTCACTCCCCCCTCCTTGTTGGTACATTTTTGTGCCCACAAGTTATGATAGAATGTCAACCAGGAGAGTTGAACATTGTTGGATTTTATGTCAGATTGTTTCTTACCAAAATATTTTTCTTAGTATTTTCCAACTTTGTCTGAAACACTTCTGGTAGCAGGGTGGGTAAATCTAAATATAGTGGTTTAAATCCACGGGGTTGGCATGTGAGGTAAATTCACTACAAATGAAGAATGATAATCCACCATTCAAGCTCTAAATCAGACCTATCAACTGAGTACAGTTACAAAGATCAATGCAGATTATGGTAGCCCTGGTAAAATATAATCTCAAATTCCTGAGCTTCAATAAAATAACTTTTAGCCTCTCAATTCTGAGCATTGTACTAAACATGAAGTTCATAGATGAGATTACCTTAAAGCACTGTAGTCCCATATTCAGTCTGGGGAGATGCTAAAATATTTACTGATGCGACCTTCTGAGTGAAAGATAAAAAGGGGGGTATTTGCCCTTACTGCATAGGCCAGGTAATATGGAACTTCACCAAAGCCACAGCATGACTAGCAGGTTATTGACGGACCTGCCTATCTTGAAAACATCTACTCCATAAGATACTATGGAGGAGGACGATGAAGAGCGGCTTGCGAGAAGCAAGCTGGGCACTGGAGCACAGGCAACCTGTAACACACCACAATAGTGCAGATCCTCCACAGAATTTGGAAACATACTATAGACGTTTCCCGCTTACCTCTGTATTCATTGTGTAATAAAGTGCCTTTACGATTTTCCAGGTGCTGATAACATGTAACACATAGGACCATTACCCACAACCCTTCACTTTTTTTTAACGCTTGAGAGCCTCACATTTTGTGAAGTTCTGAAAGTTAAAAAAATGTGAGGTTGCATCCCCATGGACTTCATAATGACCTCTTGGTGTCACTTGTCAACATAAAGAATTGGACCCTGCACCTATTAAGCAGATCTCCCGGTTCCCCATTTTACCAAATTTCCATGACATTTGTTGCCTGAAATACATTTTTTAACGGTTCAGTTCATGCTTTGTCTTTTAAGGCCAACTTAGACGCCTCGCTCTGCGACCCTCAAGGCTACCCATTTCCTACCCTCAGAAATGTAGTGTCCTCTACACCAGTGGTTCCCACCCTTTTGACTTCTGTAGACCCCCACTTTATCATTACTGGGACCCAGGGACTCCCACTGAATCACTACTGGAATCCAGGGACCCCCCACTGAGACATTACTGAAAGCCGGGGACCCAGGCCTAAACATAGTCGATGATTTGAACCGCAACACAATACACAAAATATACAGAAACAAGCATTCCATCAAACATGTACACAAATGATAACACATTTTATTTAATTTGTAAACAAATAAAATAAAAATAATAAAACTTAATTTTAATAGGAAGTTTGGAGTTTGTCTAAATTCGATGGAAGCCACACATTTTCCATTTTGTGTTCTGTTTGATACACGTACACTGCTCCCATGAATCAATCTGAGGATACTTATGCTAAAGTGGGCAGCATGGAGCTGCGCTAAAAACAGCAGTGCCGTGCTGCGCCACTTTTGAAATGCAGGGGTGTGCCATATTTTAAGGAATAAGGCGCATCCCTGCATTTCCCCCTGCGCTGCTGCTGAATTAAGCTGCCTAGCGCCATCGCAGGCATCCTTGCACCATAGTGCATGGGTGTCTGCATTGAGGGGATAAATTGTTTATGTGCAGGAAGGTGTTCCTTCCTGCACATAAACAATCTATAATGGTGATTTGGCACTTCTATGTGTGCTGCAAAATGCAGCACACATAGAAGTACTAAAGCGTCATTTTGAATGATTGTTTATGTGCAGGAAGGTGTCCCTTCCTGCATGTAAACAATCGTCCATGGCATTTTGTTTCTTCTATGTTTGCTGCAGATTGCAGCACACATAGAAAAGCAAAAAAAACGAGGAGGGATAAAAGCATTCCGGGGGTGGCGTTAGTTTTTGGCGCTGCCGCAGGTTTATGATAACTCGTAAATCTGAGACAGTGTCAAAAGCAATGGGTATTGCAGTGAAACGCCCACAGCAACACCCATTGCATGCCCCTCTGACCCAGAAAACTGCGTCGGAGGGGCCCGTATATACAAGGAGGCGTAACACCAAAAAAAAGTAGCATCAGAAAAAGTTACGCTCTGGTGGCGCTAGGGGCTATTAAATTTGCCCCTTCATTTTTAGCCTCCAATTTCAAATTCCTTGGCATTTACAGTACGTTTTAAATTTTCAATTGTACATTTAGCCACTTTATGTATATACACTTTAATAATCTGTTATATTAGTTAATTTTCTAAGCAATCGTGGACTCCTTGAAAGGCTTGGGGGACCCTCAGGGGTCCCTGGACCACAGGTTGAGAACCACTGCTCTACACCCTTGCATTCCACCATCTATCTACAACTCCATGAGAGGCAGTGGTAGTTCTGTGTATTTCTAAGGGCATTGGTGCAGCATCCTTGCCCCAGTTCTGGCGGTAGGCATTGACCAGCTCTGAAATCTTTTGATAAGGTGCTGTAGTTATGCTGGACCAAGGTCTGGATGCCAAGATACTGGTATGAGAAGCAGTTTCTTCTTTATTTGTTATTTGCCCTGATACAGCATAGCTCCCCTCTTGCACATTGTCCCGCACAATACCCAATCTCCCCTCCTCGATCCTCCTGTTCCTCCCTTCAGCCCTCTTCCAGGAATTGACCATATAGTCACAGGCCAGGTTAGTCCAACTGGGTCCTAGTTTGCTGCTTTGACCATTCTGACTGTGGCGATCGTACATCTCTCCTGGCCTTAGTGAGAAAATCCCATTTCCAGTGCCTTCATGGATCACCCGCCCAGTGTCTTCCATTTCTTCTATGAGCTGTGCTGGTTTCTGGGGAATACTTTGTAACCCTCGCTGGTCCAGTGGCAGTCACGGCACTGGCTGTGCCCGCTCTGCCACTCCCACCAGCTTTTCTGGCGACTCATTTCCTTCCAGATCACTCTCGCTGATACTATGGAATGTCTTGACATGTAGTCAGCCTTCCCTGCCTTATGAAAGGTGGTGCATGTGTACTCCTGGAGATGCAGTCCCCACCGTTAAAGTTGGGATGGAACCTCTGCTATGGGGTCCTCAAAAACTGTCAGAAGAACACGATGGTCTGTTACTATTTTGAACTTCATGCCATATATAAAAATGTGGAAGTGTTCACATGCCCATCCCACTGCCAGATTCTCTTTTCATGTTCGGAGTAAGCTCCTTATGTGTCATTCAGACTTCAACTTGCATATACCACAATTTGGTATCTCTCATCCCCTTTGTGGTGTTGCACCAGTATTTCTTTCAGCCTCATGGGGCTGGCATTCACAGTGATCTCAGTGTGGACTCTGGGGAAGAAGTAAGCTAGGTTAGTTGCATTGCATACTTTGGGGGTCATTCTGACCCTGGCGGTAAAATCCGCCAGGGCCAACGACCGCGGGAGCACCGCCAACAGGCTGGCGGTGCTCCCATGGGCATTCTGACCGCGGCGGTACAGCCGCGGTCAGAAACGGAAAACCGGCGTTGTACTGCCGGTTTCCCGCTGCCCTGGGGAATCCTCCATGGCGGCGCAGCTTGCTGCGCCGCCATGGGGATTCCGACCCCCATCCTGTTCCTGGCGGTTTTGGCCGCCAGGAAGAGAATGGCGGTATGGGGTGTCGTGGGGCCCCTGGGGGCCCCTGCAGTGCCCATGCCAGTGGCATGGGCACTGCAGGGGCCCCCGTAACAGGGCCCCACAAAGATTTTCAGTGTCTGCCATGCAGACACTGAAAATCGCGACGGGTGCAACTGCACCCGTCGCACCCATTCCACTCCGCCCGCTCCATTCGGAGCCAGCATCCTCATGGAAGGGTGTTTCCCGCTGGGCTGGCGGGCGGCCTTCTGGCGGTCGCCCGCCAGCCCAGCGGGAAACCCAGAATACCTGCGGCGGTCTTTTGACCGCGCAGCGGTATTCTGGCGGTCCCAGCCAGGCCGGCGGCTTCCGCCGCCGGCCGGGGTCAGAATGACCCCCTTTATGTGTGATTTCCTTGAATGACCTCTTGCAGTCTGAGGTCCACTTAAAAGGTCCAACCTTGTTTCATCCACTCCCGGAGTGGTGGCTGATGCTGGCATAGCCATGAATGTAGAAGCAGTAGTAAGTGGTCATCCTAAGAGATGGCAGAAGGGCACACACATTCCTTGGGATGGGTGTCTCATTCAGTGCTTTTATCTTGTCTGGGTCTGGTCTTATGACTTCCCCTAAGAATATGTGTCTGTAGAAACATAGTTTGGATTTGTGGAATTCACATTTAATTTTTGGTGTTGTTAGGTTGGTATTTTGGAGAACCTGACACACGTGATACAGGGCTTTGTCATGGGCCTCCCTCATGGTCCCATAGGGACCCATAGTTCCATAGGTCCCATAGATATTATCGAGTCACTATAGTTTAAGGGGTTTAATGCAGGATAGATAACTCTTCGGATGTCTTTCTGGAAAATGTCCCCTGCTGAAGAGAAACTACAACTGAGACATTTTGTACCTGAATAGCTCTTGATGAGTCATGAATGTGGTAATGTACCAAGAATCTTCTTTCAGCTCTTGGTGATACCCTTTGTTCAGGTCCAGTTTGGAAAAGGTCTTGGTACCATTTAATAGTGTGGTAATGTCACTGATATGTTGTCCAGGGTGTCTCTCCCACTCAAGCCTCATGTTAGACAGCCTCACATCCACCCAGAGACGTACTTTCCCATTTGCATTTCTATTTGGCATTACAACACTGGTGATACCCATGGTGTCAGCTCTTTGGATCTTTCAATGATATCTACATCAATGAATTAACGCAATTTGTCTTCTACTGCTCTCTGAAGTTGGAATAGTACCTTTGAATGGTGCTACACTACTGGGGTACTCCTGTTCTTCAATGTGTAAATGAACTTTGCCATCATTCCTATTGCATATTCCTATGCAATTTTTGATACCTGTGCATAATTAGAGGCTTGTCTTCCACCTTGTACTGAATGGGCACTGGTTTCATTTGTTCTGCCGTGTGGAGGCTTAGGATGCAGTTCTCTGCAATGGATGCATCAACTACGTGTTGTAGGAAGCTGGCTCTTTATATACTAAATCAAAATGAGATATAGGGAGTCATTATGACCCCGGCAGTCGATGTAAATGTGGGGGTAGGACCGCCAACAGGCTGGCGGTACATACCGCCACATTATGACATTGGTGGGTTGGCTGAAGCCAACCCGCCAATATACCACACCAACTGCCATGACGGTAGCAGCCGTCAGGCCGGCGAGAACACTCTCCAACCCGGTGGCTGCTACTGCACCGCCAGCGGCATTTTAACCCTGCCTACTGCCATGGTTTTCATAACGTTCAAAACTTCACGAAAACCGTGGCGGTAGGCCCTACCAGTGACAGGAATTCCCTGTCACTGGTAGGAGGCCCACCCACCCCCTTTACACTCCCCAGATGCCCCCTACACCCCCATCCATGCTCCCCTCTTCCAATTCCCTCCCACACGCACACTCGCAGGCACACATCACACATTCACACACTCACTAACAGGCATACACGCATTCATACATGCATGCACCATTCATTCATATGCGCATCCGTACACACATTCACACTGACACGCATTCACATTTCCATTCATACAGGCATTCTCACACATGCACACACACACACATAAACAACACTATACACACATTCACGCACACACTCACACATTCATGCACACACACCCCCTCCACACACACACACCTCCCATCCCCCTCCCATGTCGGAAACAGACTTACCTGCATCCAGGGGGACTTCTGGCAGGGGACGGGGCGCTCCTTCCGCCAGCAGCGCCCATCAGCAGAACACCGCCAGGCTGTATTATTTGACATAATATGGCTGGAGGCGGTCTACTGCCATGGCACTGCTGCTGGTAGCAGCGCCACCTTTACGCCGTCTGCCAGTAAGGCTACAGCTGGATTTCCCCCCTTCTTGTGGCGGGAATCCAGCTGTGGTCATAATTTGGCAGACGGCTGTTAGCCGCGTCAACGGTCTTTTGGCGTCCGTCGCCGTAGCAGTAGGCGCCACTTACCGCCAACGTTATAATGTGCACCATAGTGTGCACAGAGCCAGCTTCCTACATTGGTGGCAGCAGTGGGGTCTAGACTTTGCATTTGCTGGACTACTCAGCCAATACCTGAGCACACAACTAAATTCCAAAATTGCCTTTAGAAAAACTGATTTTTGAACTTGGCATATTTTTCTAATTTTTTAAAAAAAAGTCCTTCTAGGGCCTTTCTTAAGTCCCCTTAGCATCTCTTTTTTAGATGTAAAAGTTATTTCTACATTAGGATTTAGTCACTAGAGATAGTTTTTAGTTTCTTAAAAAGTAATCCCAACTCTTAGTGACATAATGATCAGCTCAGAGGAAATAGTGGTGGAACTCAACCTCACCCCTTACCTCCATCTAGGGATGACAGCGTTAAGGTCCCTCTGTAAGCTGGAAAAGTTTAAGACAGGTTCCAATCCTACAAAGGTCAAGCTCCAGGAGCTCTTGGCAGAGTTCACCAGGAACCACCCTGCTGAGGAGTAAGAACTCCACTCAGACAGGGAAGATGTTAGATATGAGGACAATGACCTCCCCTCTCCTCACCTAACTAGGGAGACAAGGATCCCAAGATCCCTGTCTCCAAGGATAAAACGCACTGGATCTGGATCTTCCACAGGGGAGTCCAGCTCCTCTGGGATCACTGAGGGCAGCCTCAATGGAGAGGACATCCTTTTAGCAAGGATGTCCAAAAGGTTAGCTTTGGAGCAACAACTCCTGGCTATAGAAAGGGAGAGAGCAGAAATGGACTTAGCACCCATTAATAGTGGCACCAATACAAATAGGGTCAGAGAGAATACTGACATCCTGAAAATCTCCAAAGGGATTGTATCAAAACATGAAAAGGGTAATGATATCACCAAGTGGTTCACAGCTTTTGAGAGGGTTTGTGCAACCAGAAGGTTAAACTGATCTCACTGGGGTGCTCTCCTTTGGGAACTGTTCACTGGAAAGTGTAGGGATAGACTCCTCACACTCTCTGGTAAAGATGCAGAATCCTATGACCACATGAAGGCTACCCTGATTGAGGGCTTTGCATTCTCCTCGAGGAGTATAGAATTAGGTTCAGGGAGCTCACAAAACCTCGAGCCAGTCCTGGGTTGATTTTGTTGACTTTTCAGTTAAAAAACTAGATGGTTGGATAACTGGCAGTGGAGTGCATGATTATGATGGGCTTTATCATTTGTTTATGAAGGAATACCTGTTAAGTAACTGCTTCAATGACAAGTTGCATCAACATCTGGTAGACCTAGTTCCAATGTCTCTCCAAGAATTGGGAAAGAAGGAAGACCATTGGGTCAAGACTAGGGTGACCAAGACTTCCACAGGGGGTGACCAAAAGAAAGGGGTCACAAAGCCTCCCCAGCGGAAGAGTGGTGAGACACCGAAGGACAAAAGCAAAGAGTCTTTTCAAGGGCCCCAAAAACCTGCCCAGGAGGGAGGGCCCGAGCCTCTTCACAGAGCACAAATGAGTACAAGGGTAAAAGCTTTGATCCCAAGAAGGCCTGGTGTCACAACTGTAAACAGCATGGACACCAAACTGGAGACATGGCCTGTCCCAAGAAAAATCCCACTAGCACTACTCCAGTTAGTACTGGAATAGCCAGTCACCAGGTGGGATCAACAGTGTGCACAGAGCAAATCAGGGTTCACACTGAAGCTACTTTAGTCTTTGAGGGTAGGGTGGATATAGCCACACTGGCTGCCTGGCTGCCTAACATGCAAATATACAGGCAGTAGCTCTTAATCAATGGAACAAAGGTAAAAGCCCTGAGGGGTACAGGTCCCTGTGTCACCTTGGAGGTGGAGAAACTGGTTTCCCCAGGACAGGATTTGGCTGGACAAACATATCCAGTTGGCAATGCTGACAATGTGACTAAAGTCCATCCCATGGCTATGGTGACTTTAGAATGGGGAGGGGTTACTGGCCTGAAACAGGTAGTGGTCTCTCCTGCAATTCCAGTGGAATGCTTGCTAGGGAATGATCTGGATTCCTCAACTTGGGCTGAGGTAGAGCTCAAAACCCATGCAGCCATGCTGGGAATCCCTGAATTGGTGTGTGATAACCAGAGCACAGAGCAGAACACAGCGTGAAAAAGAAGTGTTGGAGCCTGGAATAATGTCCCAACCTTCCAAGAGAAAAGGTAGGAGGACTGGGGAACCAGCCTCTGAGCAGCAAAAGAAACAAGAACTCTCTTCCCAGAAAGATGTCTTATCCCCTGAGGGAACTGAGTCTATGGAGCTGGAACCTTATCAGGTAGAGCTCTTGGACCCAAGGGGACCATAAGGAAAAACCTGTGCCAGGGACAAAATACCTGTCCTACTCTTGAAGGCCAGAGACAGCAAGATTCTGAACAGGGGAAGGGTGATGTCAGTGGCTCCACAGGGTCTATTGGGAGGATGGACTCCTGTAGACTGAGGCTAGAGACCCCAAACCTGGTGCCACTAGGAGAATGGTAGTGCCTCAGGGGTTTAGAGAGTTGATCCTCACTTTGGCCCACGACATCCCCCTGGCTAGGCATTTGGGACAACCAAAATGTGGAGCAGAATTGTCAATCACATTTATTGGCCCAATATCTCCCAGAAAGTGAAGGGGGTTTTGTAGCTCGTGTGTCACCTGTCAAGCCAGTGGCAACACAGGTGGTCATCCAAAGGCCCCCTCATTCCACTTCCTGTGGTAGGGGTTCCCTTTGAAAGGGTTGGTGTGGACATTGTGGGTCCACTTGAACCACCCACAGCCTCAGGGAACCAGTACACACTAGTAGTAGTGGATCATGCTACCAGATACCCTGAATCAATTCCCCTTAGGTCTACTACAGCTCCTGCAGTAGCCAAGGCCCCGATTGGTATTTTTACCAGAGTGGGTTTTCCTAAGGAAGTAGCTTCTGACAGAGGTACAAACTTCATGTCAGCTTACCTGAAACACATGTGGAATGAGTGTGGGGTGACTTACAAATACACCACACCATAACATCCACAAACCAATGGACTTGTTGAGCGATTCAACAAGACATTGAAGGGCATGATCATGGGGCTCCTTGAAAACCTCAAAAGGAGCTGGGATGTCCTCCTGCCATGCCTGCTTTTTGCATACAGAGAGGTGCCACAGAAGGGAGTAGGGTTTTCCCCCATTGAGCTTCTGTTTGGCGATCCTGTAAGTGGACCACTGGCACTTGTTTAAGAAGGCTGGGAGAGACCTCTCCAGGAGCCTAAACAAAATGTGATGCACTATGTGCTTGACCTCCACACTAGGATGGCTGATTACATGGAAAAGGCATCCACAAACGTTGAGGCCAGCCAGCAACTCCAGAAGTTGTGGTATGACCAAAAGGCTGCAATGGTTGAATTCCAGCCAGGGCAGAAAGGTAGGGTTCTGGAGCCCATGGCTCCCAGGGCACTTCAGGACAGATGGAGTGGCCCTTACCCAGTGCTGGAAAAGAAGAGTTAGGTCACTTACCTAGTGAACCTGGGTACTAGCAGGACACCCAAGAGGGTGATCCATGTTAACCGCCTGAAGCTCTGTAATGACATGGCAGACATAATCATGCTGATGGTTACTGATGCGGAGTAGGAAGCAGAGAGTGAACCTCTCCCTGACCTCCTCTCAACTGACCCTAAGGATGGGTCAGTAGATGGAGTTGTCTATTCAGACACCCTCTCTGCCCAACAGCAAGCTGACTGCAGGTAAGCCCTACAGCAATATGCTGAGCTCTTCTCTTTGACCCCTGGTCAGACCCACCTGTGTACCCATGATGTTTACACATGAGACAGTTTACCAGTAAAAAACAAAATATATAGACAGCCTGACCAAGTCAAAGAGAGCATCAAAGTGGAAGTCTACAAGATGCTGGAGTTAGGGGTAGTAGAGCACCCTGACAGTCTCTGGGCTAGCCAAGTGGTCTTGGTCCCCAAACCTCATACCAAAGTTGGCAAGAGAGAAAGGAGGTTCTGTGTGGACTGCAGAGGTCTCAACTCTGTCACTAAGACAAATGCACACCCCATACCCAGAGCAGATGATTTGATTGACAAATTGGGTGCAGCCAAATTTCTAAGTACTTTTGACTTAACAACAGGGTACTGGCAAATTAGGATGGCACCTGGAGCCAAAGAAAAGACAGCATTCTCTACCCCTGATGGGCATTATCAGTTTGCTGTTATGCCTTTTGGCGTAAAGAATGCCCCTGCCACCTTCCTAAGGTTGGTGAATCAAGTCCTTGCTGGCTTATAGTCCTTTAGAGCAGCATATCTAGATGATCTTGTTGACTTTAGCCCCAGCTGGCAGGATCACCTGGTCCACCTGGGGAAGGTTTTGAAGGGCTTGCAATCAGCAGGCCTCTCTATTAAAGCATCTAAGTGCCAAATAGGGCGGGCACAGTTGTGTACTTGGGCCACCTTGTAGGTAGAGGCCAATTGCAACCTTTTCAGCCCAAGATCCAGACAATTCTGGACTGGGAAGCTCCAAAAATCCAGACTCCAGTCAGGGTATTCCTTGGTCTGGCTGGATACTACAGGAGGTTTGTGAAGGGGTATGGATCCATTCTGACACCCCTCACTGAACTGGGCTTAGCAGAAGCTAAAGTAGATAATACTAATGCTCTCTTTTGTGGAAGTGTGGTTGAGCATTTAGGCTTATCAGAGAGTAGTGCAACACATTTGTTGTACACACAGACAATAGATGAAGCACACACTTAATGACAACTCCAGACCAATGGTTTTTGTATAGCAAAAAAATATTTTCTTAATTTATTTTTAGAACCACAAGATTCAAGTAGCAGGTAAGTCCTTTCAAAGATTTGTATTTCACACAGGTATCAACAGTACTTTGTTTGAAATCGGTAAGTAATACAGTTCTTGAAATATTGGCAATAATCTGTTTTAAACATAGACACTGCAATTTTTTCATAAACAGTTCCTGGGGGAAGAAATGTTAGATCATTTTGCAGGTAACTACAACACTTACAGTTTCATTTTCCGGGTTTTAGGAAGTCCACCAGTTGGGGTTTAACTTAACTCCAAACACCCATCACCAGCAACACGGGCCGTCTGGGTGCAGAGGTCAAAGTCGAGCAAATTTAATGTGGGCTTCTATGGAGACTGGGGTTACTCGGAATCAGGTCTGCCTGCAGGTAAATACCGGCTACTCGGAGGGCAGACCAGGGGGATTAGAGGACCACTGGAGGGGCCAAAAGTAGGCACCAAACACACACCCTCAGCTGCACAGGGGCCGACGGGTGCAGGGTGCAAACAGGATGTCGGGTTTCCAATGCTGGTCTATGAGGAGAACCCGGGGTCACTCAGAAACTGCAGCCAAGGTCCAGGGGTCTGTCTCGGGCACACCACCAGTTGGACAGGGGGGAGGGCCACCTGCTGAATGTACTGCACTGGGTGTTGGTTTCTCCAAGGCCTAGGAGCTGCGGGTGCAGTGTGTCTTTAGGTGTCGAATATCTTCATCCGGAGCTTTGCGGTCAAGGGGGTCCTCAGGATTCCCTCTGCAGGAATTATTGTGGAGTGGTGGAGAGGTCAACCAGGGTGAGCACTTCCTTGCAATCTCCCGAGGACCCTCACTTGCTGTGTGGACCACCTGGACATGGGCCTAGGGTGTCGGGTGCACAGGGGTCAGGGCTCACGCAGTGAGGTGGGAGTTCTTGGTTGTAGGTTTTTCTTAGACAGAGCCACTGTCCTCTGGAGTTCTTGGTCCTTTTGGGTGCAAGGCAGTCCTCTAGAGTTGGGCAGAATTCTCTGGTCCCACTTGGCGCATCGTTGGTCTTTTGCAGGTTCTTTGAAGCAGGAGACAGGCTGGTGGGGCTGGGGCAGAAGCAGTTGTTGTCTTCCTTCTTCTCTGCTGGGAGTTTTCAGCTAAGCAGTCCTTCTTCTTATTCTCAAGTCACCAGGAATCTGGTGAGCTGGGTTCAGGGAGGCCCTTAATTCCTAGATTTAGGGGTGTTTAGGGGTCAGAGGGCAATAGCCAATAGCCAAAAGGCACAAATCTAATCCTATTGGTCCCTGTCCCCCAAACCAAGATGGAGGATTCTGCAGAGAGGGGCTCACCTCAGCTCTAAACACCTTGGAGGTGGTCCTGGCTGAGGTGGTCACTCCTCCCTGTTTTCCCTAATTTTCCTGCCTGACTTTCCACAAAAAGTGGGGCTTTGTCTGGGGGAGGCAGGCATCTCCACTAGCTGGAATGCCCTGGGGCACTGTAGTCCGAGGCTTGAGCCTATGAGGCTCACCACCAGGTTGCAGTTTCTGTGGGGGGGAGGTGTGAAGTACCTCCACCCAGGACAGGCTTTGTTTCTGACCACAGAGTGCACAAAGGCACTCACTCCATGTGGACAGAAACTTGTCTGAAAGTGGCAGGTTGGCACAGACTGGTCAGTCCTACACTAGCAGAAAACACACAAATAGAAAAGAAGGAAAAGGAGAAATGCGGAAAAGCTACTACCAAGGGAGAACACAGAAAACTGCAAGAGTGAGATAAAGGGACAGAGAGTATCTGGTAGTGGATTAAAGAGGCTCGAGGTGGATTCAGCACATGGAGCCTTGGTATTTGGTGGACTCACACTTAATAGCATCGCCCGGGCTTTTGAGCAGTGCTTTTGGCCACTGGCATTCATTATTTTACAAATTAGGTACTGGGCACAGAGGTAATTATGTGAGGATGCATTGTCAAGGACAAACTGGGCATGATTGTTCCCCATATGAATCGCGGGTATCTCTCTTTCTTTTCGTGGTCTGATACCATGAGGGCACATTCGTCACTGTCTCATGATGGTGGAGAGAGGGAACTCACATGTGATTCTTGTGATGTGGGCAATGCAATCTTGACATGGCTCACAACGTTGCAGGACATCTCGAGGAGCTTGTGGACCAGCCATTTTAGTCTCTCACCGCCTTTGCCTGATTCCGAGACTTCAGCTCTTTTCTTTTCCACACAACGTCTTGTAATGATGCCTTGCACATCTTCTCATAATGATTCTCTTTTTTGCATCATCGGCATTCACGGCAAATAGCTGGGCAGCTTCCAATGTGTCGATACGCCTGGCCACATCGGTAGCACTCTTGTTTGTATTCCCGATGTTCCACTGGCAGTTCCCTGTTTCTTGACTTTGACCTTCAAAAGTCAATGCTGGCACGCCAGAAGAAGAGTGCGGGGCGGCAGGAGGCGGTGAGCTGCTGCGACGTGAAAGGTAAGTAAGTTTAAAAAAAAAAAAGTTGTTTCTTTGCTGTTTTTTGGATGCCTGTGCTTACAAACAAAAAGCCTGCTCATGTTTTTCCACTTCCTGATTCTAGTTTATTTGTTTGCATTTAGGCCTGGTCGTTAACCCCGGCTATCTCCTCAATGTTGTCTCATGAGCATGTCTTCTTCAGCAGTTGTAGATAAAGTGAATTATACTGGCAGAGATCGATGATCCAAGATGGAGAGAGTCCCCAGTCGTGAAATTGTCAGAGTAACAAGGCTGCACTAGACTCCTCAGGTGGGTGATGAAATCACCCATCGCCTCGTCTTTTTTCTTTGGAGGCCAAATTAACCATCTATTGTTTGTCGTCAGTGTTCAGTTTGTGCAGCAATTTCTTGATGACGGATTCACATATGTGTTGATAAGTCATTGACGCCTCTGCTGGCGTTTTCTAAGCATCCAATCAATGTCTTTGCCCACTAGATTCTTTAACACCATTCGTTTTTGTTCCTTATCTGTTTCTCTGGAACCCTTTATGACCTCTTCAATATTCGTTCAGCCATTACTGCCATCGCACTGCCATGCTGCTGCTTGTGATGAGGTGTAAGTGGTCCTGTCAACCTAAGTAGCAGGCCCCATATATCCTGCATTTTTGTTCCATGTACTGCACACTTTCGGTAGTTCGTCGGCATTCTGCCCCACGTTTGGTCGCTCTTCCCAACTATTATATGATCACTGGCCAGGTAAGTCCATCAGGGTCCTAGTGTCCTGCCCCTCTGCCTGTGGCGTTCGTATAGTTGCATGACTATCAGGACAGGCAATAGTGTGTTGTAAAGCACTGCCAAAAGGCTTGGCAAAGCCTATAGTCCCCAAAGTTGAAACCTATTGGCTTTGCCAATGATTAAGTAACTTTTAAGGACCTGTTGTAAAAATGCAGTCTAATTCGAGAAAGGCTCTTCTACAGGGTTAAAATCTTTATGAAATTAATAAAAATATTTATAATAAGTGTCCCTAGACTAATATTTATTTTTGATGCATGGATTAAAGCAAATGGCACCTAGTACCACGAGTTGCTGAAATCAGTTTGCTCACGCTGGCCTAATAGGTCGTTTGTAGGTTTTTCCGAGGCCTTACAGAGATTGGCTCTACACCAGCTCCAAAACTGTTTCGGAAGCAGGACACCAGCCAATTAGAAAAGCTCTTTATTTCCCCACCAGCCAAGTATGCCTCTGGGGCGAAGCGCCTGGTGGGCCATTAAACTGAGTGTCGCAAGGGTAAGAGCGTGTTATTGGGTAAAAGGAGGGCTTTCAAGGAACACATGAACAAAAGACAAGTATGGTGGCAGGAAGCCCACACTGCCTTGGCGCTATTCCCGGATGGCATGCGCCTCTGCTGTCAATGAGTAGGGGAGGGCGTGGACTAAGCCGCCCCCACCCCTTCCTTTCACCAGTCAGGGCACTACATTCCCAGGCAGCTGGTGCTCCCAGACCTCATTGGCACCTTATACTAAATTTCAGGCAATATTCCGCTCCTCTTCTGTCTGATACGGGGTCAGACCACCTAAATAAAAGGCAACCGAAGGTCAAAGGTTGCCTTACTAGTATGGCTGATTCCGATATTCATCAGCCTAAAGGAAATACTAAAAAACTGATCTGAATATTATTAATAAAATTAATTTAGAAACCAAAGAAATTATGTAGTTAGAGGTGAGGGGCCATGCAAACATAATTATGTTTGCCTCCCCTTTTGCCCATTACTGTTTTCAGAATTTTATCAGCTCGGGGTCTTCCTGGATGGTCTCCAGCTTTCGAGCGTCCCGGCTTTTGTTTCGGCCGCGGGGATAGAGTTTACTCGTATAGACTTGGCCCATGCGGGAGAGGTTGGCGTGGCCAGGCTGGGAGAGGCTGCAGGCGGATGGCAGCACTTGGCAGGCCTTGCCTACAGAATACAGAGCTGAGAGGAGGCGGCCACGTGCCTCCTCCGGCGGCAGCCCGTGCCAGCTCGACGGCCTTTGTGAGAACGATTGTTGACATAACCCACAGACCCTTGGGAATCTCTGGAGCACGAGGAAGCCCCTGGTATTCCTTTATGGGACGTAGGAGGAAGGGAGGGGGTTTATTTGCTTCCCTAAACTATGAGTAAAGGAAAGTGCTGGCAAATTAGGGCAGCAAGGCACTGTGCCCACATTATCTCTGGGTAGAGAACAGTTATTGAGACATGGCATGCCACGGCTGTAGGAGAGAGAGGACACCGAGTACGTTCTCGGATTACCTAATGCCCATAGGGAAATCGAGACATTTTTTCAAAGACAAGATTCCTCTGAAATGCTAGGAGGGCTGGGGAAGAAAGAGTACGTCGTGTACCAAGTCAGAACCTCACATATGAATGACACAGCCCCACAACTGCCTACATTTCAGAGGACCTTTGGGGCTTATTTGCAAGCCCCTTGTGCCTCTGTTGCGTAATTGTTTTTACTCAGCGGTGGCGCTAAGCAACCCCTACACTGCATTACATTTACAAATTGGCACAATAGGACCATTGCGCCAGACTGTAAAGCATTGTGCCACATTATACCTGCACCAGGTATAATGCATGCATGGTAGGCATTACCTGGCAAAAAGCCACACAGAACTGGCGCAGTGAAATTTATTACATTTCACTGCGTCGAAAATGTAATGCCTGCTCATAGCAGGCGTTAAACTGACGCAAGGCTTTTTAACATAGGAACCTTCCTTGCATTGCTGGAGTAGCGTAATTTTTTAATACTAGTCCAGCAATGCGTTAGTTTAGCGTCACAGATGCGTCCAAATTTCAGATGCATCTGTGGAAACGTGCGCCTTGGAGCTCTGTATAGTAAATACCAACGCATCCATGGCATCGTTAGTGGGTCACAGCGCAGCACAAGAAGTCTGACGCATCAGAGCTGATGCATCAGAATCTTGTAAATGAGGCCCTTTGTGTCTTGTTACATATTCTGCACCAGTCTGTGTGTCATCAATGGCACTGGCCTCTTTGTTCACATGCCTTTCTCTGCCCCAGCCCTAACCACCTTTCAAGAGATCCAGTCAGTAGCAAAATATTTATTTCACTACTGGCTCAGTTGTGAAGTATTTTATAAACTGCAATTGCTTGTTTCGGCCTCAGGAACACCACAGGGCGTAGGACCTCGAAAACGATTTTAAGATATCTAGTTTTCCTTTTGAGTATATCTACTGATTAAATTAGTAGGCAGCTGTTTTCCCAGCTGAGTTTGAACACTGTTTTTCTGGGTCAGCCTCAACATGCTCAGGCTTTTCTGAGAGGGAAGAAGCAGACTGTTCTGTACTAGGAAAAAAAAAAAAAAAACAAACAAACAAAAACAGGAGGCTCAATAGCATGCTATAGTATACAAAAAAAGTGACGGATGGAAAGATCCTACTTTGCTTGTGTCTTGGTTCAGAGAGGACCTGGCCTGGCGGTTTCCACTGGACTTTTCCCATTGGAGCAGGGCCAAGTCTGATTTGCATATGGCTGGGTCCAAACTGAGGTGGCATGATGTGAAAAATAATGATCGACTGGGATGCAGCCCCAATTATACTTAACAACACCAACACCACCAACCTTCTCGAAAGCATGAACAACATCGGCCTCACCTAATCAGTCACCAAACCAACATATATTGCAGGACACACACTAAATCTCACCTTTGTGGCCAGTGACAGAGTCAAGTACAGCCATGTCACTAAGCTTACCTAGACAGACCACGCCATCGTCCATTGAATCATCTCAGGACCCCCTGGCATCCCCACCAAGCTGTTTAGCACATCACACTGCAGCTGGAATGAAGTATTAGAGAGCCAGTGGACCAACACCCTCAACACCTCTTACCCAGACACCGCAACCAACCTAGAACAGACAGTAAAGAACTTCGCCACCTGGATCACTAATTGAGCAGACAGAGTCGCCCCCCCTAAAGCTAACCAAACTCAAGAGATCCTCCGAACAGGCCAGTTGGCACACACGGAGCAGAGAACCATGTAAAGCAACTGCAAGCAACTTGAAAGGATTGGGCACACCAGTAAAGGGCCCACAGACCATGCCACATTCTAGACATCCATCAACCAATATCACCAACTCCCGAAAGAGATGAAAAGGAGCACCCTAGCTGACCGCATCAAACCCAGTTCCAACCACAGCAAAGAACTCTTCAACATCATCAAATAGTTCCCCAACCCCTCAGGCACTGAAAACACCATCACCCCTTCGCAGGAACTCTGTGACACCCTGGCAGATTTATTCCATGACAAGATCCCCACCATCTACAAAACCTTTTAACCTCAACTCACCAACATCCTCAGCCTCCTCGTTCCCACAATTAAAAAACCCGACCATCTGCTCACCACCTGGAACCAGCTCACCACACGAGACACCACAACCATAATGAAATACGTCCACTCAGGGGTACCGATGGCCCCCAGCCCCCACCACATATTCAACCACGGGAGCAAGATGATCAACAACAAGCTCATGACCATCTTTAACGCATCAATCACCACGGCTACCTTCCCCGGGTAAATAGAAACATGCAGAATTCAAACCCCTTCTCGAAAAACCATCCGCTGACCCCAGTGAACTCAAGAACTACCGTCTCAACTCTCTGCTCCACTTTCTGGCGAAAGTCCTCAAGAAGGCCAACAATCTCAAACTCATGGAGCACCTGGAGAATGACAATCTCATGGACACCTCTCTATCCGGAATCCAAACCAATCACAGCACCGAAACCGCCCTCATCGCTGCTACCAATGACAGCATAACTCTCCTTGACCAGGGAGAAATGGCAGCCCTGATCCTCCTCGACCTATCAGAGGCGTTTAACACAGTATCCCACCACACCATTATCAAGTGGCTTCACTACATCGGAATCCAAGGAGACTCCGTAAATTGGGTTGCCTCCTTCCTCACCAGAAGATCTCAGAGAATCTGCCTACCACCTTTCTCCTCGGAACTCTAGAACATCATCTGCAGCATTCCTCCAGGCTTATCCCTTAGCCCGACACTGTTCAACACTTACATGACACCCTTGGCGAACATCTTCATAACTCATGGACTAAACATCATATCCTACGTGGAGGACACACAACTCATCCTTTTGCTATCAGAAGACCCCTCCACCACGCTGACCACTTTTGCAGGTGAAGGGTGAGCATCACTGGCTGGATCAAGTGCTGATCTCTGGAAACAACCTACCCTAGGGACAACTCCTGGTGTCCCTCAGAACTAGGACCCTCACCCACTCTGATAGACCATGCCCGCAACCTTGGCATCATTCTGGACAGCAAGCTAACCATGAAATGCCAGATCAATGCAGTCTCCTCACTCTTCGCATGTTCCGTAAGATCCTCAAGTGGCTCTCTGTCAACATCAGATGAACCGTCACCCAAGTCGTAGTTGCCAGCCGGCTGGAGTTTGGCAATGCAATCAGTGTAGGAATTACCTTGCACCTCCTGAAGAGACTGCAAACCATACAAAATTAAGTGGCCCACATCACCTACCCCACCTCAAGAAGCTCCATTGGCTCCCCATTCAGAAAAGATGTCAATTCAAGATGCTGATCCACACCTAGTAAGCCCTACACAGCCAAGGACCAGCATACATCAACCACCACTTGAACTTCCACCTATCCTTTGCCTCCCGCTTCCTTGCGCACACCCCTGCATCTGCTGAAGCAATTGTGGAAGTTGCTGATTTTTTATGTGCACTCGAACATCAGCAACATCACTTAAAAAAAATATTGTTGAAACGAAACTCCATTAATTCCCTACAGGACTTAAAACCTAGAAACGCCTGCTATTTTCTGCCACAGTCAAAAAGTAAACATTCCAACCAAGAGACAAGGAATGAGTTAAATTCTAGATCACTTCTTCCAGTTTCCTAAACCATTCCACTGCATTAAGGGGCATATTTATTCACAAGAAGTGGTGCAGCGCGGCCTTTGTACCAAAATTGGCAGCACCACATCACTTCTAAAACACAGGGATGTGCCGTATTTACTAGAATATGGTGCATCCCTGTGTTTCCCCCACGCCAATGCTAAATTAGCTGCCGAGCAGCAACACAGCCACCCTTGCACCATGGTGCAAGGATAGCTGCATTGTGGGGGAGATTGTTTGTGTGCAGGAAGGGACATCTTGCTGCACAAAAACAATATTCAATGGCGATTTGCTCCTATGCAGCACACATAGAAAGAGCAAAGAACAAGGAGAAATGAAAGCATTTCTCCTTGTTGCACCATGCTAAGGCCACCTCTGGGATGGCATTAGATTTTGGCACTGCCTCAGGTTTACAAAACCTCATAAATCTGGGGCAGCGTCAAAATGCAATGGGTGTTGCTGTGGAGCACCCACAGCAGCACCCGTTACACGCCCCTTCCAAGCAAAGTGCTGCGTAAGAAGGGGCCGTATTTACAAGGTGGTGTTAAGCCACAAAAAGTGGCTTAACGCTGCCTGTAAATACGGTGCAGTGCACAGCACCACCAGAGCATTACAAAAGGTGACGCTCTGGTGGAGCTGGAGGCCTGTAAATATGCCCCTCAGATTCATAGTATAGTTGAAAATCAAAGTAGCTTTTCCCTGGTCTCATACTAGATTCTTGACCGGAACATCTCGCTGCCACTCCCTAGAATGGGTACTAGACTTGAGCAAGATTGTGAAATTTTATTTCATGAAATTCATTGACATTTGGAGTGCATATCAAGGGAAATATTTTCACTAAAATCACAGCATTTACATAAGTTGAATGATCACAATAGCACATTAATCTAATGTGAACTATTATAACTCATAAAGCCCAAAACTACTAAACATTTTGTTGACAGAAAATTACTTAACTAAAGTAACGGCAAAACAGAAAGAGTTGGTTCTGACAAAGAATCCATTCCGTACACCTAGAGCCTGTTTCAGAGTGCTTTTCTCACCCACATTTCACTGACCCCAAGACATATGAGAATGTCTTTGGCTACCGATGTAGCCTAGAAGTGATATAAAGTGACATCACTATAAGGCCAGGGAGAAATCGGAATTACGCTAGAGCAATTCTCATAATTTCAGGAAATTCACATTGCCCTCGCTACGCTAAATTCCCCAAATGATGCCATTATGCCACTTAAGGTGTTTATGCATCATTTGCAGTATGAACTCAGTGGAAATGTGCCATTTGTGGTAAAAATCTACTGAGAATGCATTGGAACAACAGAATGTATACGATCATTGTTTGCAGTGCTTTTGTACTTTTGCAATGTTTTAGCGCAAAATGCGTACCTGCATGAAAATTTGTGGTAAGGATACATTTTATGCTAAACTATGGTGCAAAATGACATACTTGCATTTTGTGTAATTTTACTGAAACTTTGCGTAATTACACAAAATCAAATTATGCATAATATGCACACCTCAAAATACTACTTGTCATGGCCAACTATACCAGACCTGCAGTGACAATGACAACCATGGTGGAGTGAAAAGTCCTTCTACTCAATCACCTAATGTGAAATGTCCTAATTCTGTGCTATACAGCACTTATATAATGCATAGCTACCCATAGGCATCCCAGCGCTGATAGTTTGGCAAAAATTCTCTAGGGGACATAGAGGAGCCCATCTTGGGAAAGCCGGGTTTTAAGAGTTTTCTGGAAGCCGAGTTCCTTTTTGATCAATCTTAATGACGGGGTGGAGGCTGTTTCACAATTTGGCCACATTATAGGCGAAGGATCACCCACCATGGTTTACCCTTTTGATGATGGAAATTTTGGCCAAGTGAGCATTCGAGAAGTGCAGAGGTGTCCCTGAATAAAAGCGGGATACCAAGGAATGGGAGATCAGAGGACCTTTATCAAGAACTGCCCTGTGGTCAATACAAAGTGATTTGAATTTGATTCTCTCAATCTTACAGGGAGCCAGTGAAGAAAACACAAGGCTTGTCTAGCAGATTGGTGTCTAGAGATGCTGTACAGTAACCAAGCCGCAGAATTCTGTACTATCTGCAGTTTTCTTATTATGGGCCTAGGGGCTCCCAGGTAAAGTGAGTTACCGTACTTCAGGAGATCAAGAATGAGTGCCTGGACTACCAGCATTATCAATGGTGAAAGAAGAAGAGGGATAATTTTCCAAAGAATTCTCAGCGGACCATAACAAGCATCTGCAAGCTTTGTTGCCTGGGAGTCAAATATTAAGGATATATGCAGCTGCATTCCAAGGCTCTTTACAGATGTTTTTGGGGAAGGAATGTTCCCCAAGAGGTTTAGGCAAAAGCAGCTTAGGCAACCCAGGGCCACAGCTGAGTTAAAGTTGTTGCCTAGGATCAGAAGCTCTGTTTTATCTTCCTTTGGTTTGAGGCAGGAGCTATTCATCCATTTGGCCACCTTCTCTAAGCAGGGGCCCAGAGAGGAGCAGGGGAAGTCTTGACTCGAATTGAGGGAAAAGACCAGTTGCGTATCTTCAGCGTAACAGACTAATGAGATACAATAGGGAAGGACGATATCAACAAGAGGCCTCATGCACAAATTAAAAAGGGTTGGGCATAACGAGGAGCCCTGAGGAACTTCACATTTTAGGGGGGAATATTTCTGAAGTACAGCTCCCATCAAAAACCTTCAAGGTCCTATTCTCAAGAAAGGACTTCAGCCAGGCTAGGGTGGAACCAGAGATTCCCGCACTCTGTAACCTGTCCACGAGAATAACATGGCTTACGACGTCAACATTTGAGCTTAGATCAATCAGTCTGAAGATAAAATTATTTAATGCTTACTCAACCTGGATGGTTAACTACAACTCACTCCTTCGTGCTCACTCACCCTGTCATTCACCCTCTCTATCTTATTCACTGTGAAGCTGGCCTTTCAACCCAATCTGAGCTATTCATGTGGCAGAGAAGCAGTACAGTAAATCTCACAATAGTATTTACAACACTTTGAAATATGAGGCATCATTTTGAGTTGGCCATATTTCAGATAGGGAGATTCTTGGGGCTGAAATCTCATATTTCAGCCAGCATCTCCCATTTACATCATCCTGGTAAATGTTTGTGTGCAAGAATGGGGACTAACCGATGGGATCAGGAGTTACAAGGTCGTTTCCCGAAGGTGTTGCCCAATTTCAAGGACTTTCCCCTGAAATTTACCACCTACTCTGAACCTGTGGTAACAAACTGAGGGGGCACAGTTGATATTTTTGTGGATTTTTGTAAGTAGTTAGCAGGGGCTGTCCATCAAGCCAGGCTAGTCTATGATGTTGAAGAACGTTGAGTTGGGTACCAGCCTAGAAGAGCCTCCTCAGGCCCCAGGGCTCTACTCTGCTTAGTGATTTTACCAAGTACATTTCAGCACCCGATAAAGTTGGACACAATTTTCCCACAAAGTCCAGATGCGGGATCACAATACCACTTATTCAGCCACCTTGTATTGGGCCCCTTAGTACTGAAAAGCACCATACCATGATGACTGATCCATCATAACCTCCTACTATGGTGGCCGCTGTACGAAGCGTACTTTAATCTCTTTCCATGTATACATTTTATTGAATTCTTTAGCAGACCCTATTTTAAAGTGATGGTCAAAATCAGCTAATGCACAGGACTCCCAGTAACTATACCAGTAAGTGGCAAGTCATTGTTGCTTTGTACATTTAATACAAAGTTACTTAACTACTTGTATGTTCTTGACTATGCAGCTGCTTGCTTTCAGTTTTTTGTTGATATTGGTGTGTATTGTGTAGTGCAAGCTTGCAGACGGGCTGTTGGAGGGAGGGTGGAGGCCTGACAGTTCCTACCTGCTAATGATATTATCTAAAAGCCTAGCATGAAATTAAGACATTACTTGCTACCTGAGTGACTAGAGACTCTCTTTTCTCTTTGACTTCTTTGGACCACATCTTTGGACAGTCTACATATTTTATACTCACTTGAAGATGATAATCACAATCTGCATAGACGATTCTCTGTGGAATCAATATTTGAAAACCTCTGTTGATACAGATACTTTAATCTGTTTCTGCTCACCTGGGAATTTCCTAAAAACAGGGGCGGCTACTCTGCAATGGCGCAGGAGCTTCAACCCCCTGGCCAAGAGCCAGGAGATGAAAAATAAAATGGTAGTTACACTATTGTTTTATTTTTCATCTGCTGGCTGAGCCAGCAAGTGAAGGGAGTGTCAGGGCTGGGCCATGGGAGGAGTCAGTGCACCTAAGTGTGCATGTTTTTGGACGGTCATCTCAGGCCGGCCAAACACACATGCGCACTTAGGTTTCTCCAACCTGGCTGTGTTGAACAGACGGGCTGAAAAAACTGCACAAACTCTGGGGCAAGGCCTGAGTGGCAGAACAAGCCGCTCAGACCAATACTGACGCCGCTTTCATGCTGGGTTTAGCATGAAAGCAGCGCCAGGATTGCTGGGGAGCCTGTGCTGATGTCCTAGTGAATGCTGGGACAACACAAGAAGAGGAGCGATGAGCAAAGCAGCAGGAGTCAGCGGGAAAGCTAAGTTAAAAAAATAATAATAATAATTGTTTTTCCCCATCCCCGTCGTCCCCCAAGGACCCCTTTGACATTTGCGGCAGCCGCCGCTGCCTAAACATGTAGTAGCTTTTTTGCACCAGCACAACTTGGCGAACTTCCCACCTTTTTTCCATTCATTACATTTCTGGGGTTTCACCATTTATCTTTACTTTTGACGTGAAAAGTTGTTCTTCACGTTCAAGATTATTTCCCTTTGGGGAATAGGGGACCAGCAAAGACCTCTGATACCTTGTTGTGTGAAAAAGGATGCTTTATTGAAACAGGTGCACATCACATCATTTTCTGGCGTCACGTCTTATAAAACTAAAACCTCACTATACACTTGATTAGCTAATTCCCCCTCTCCCCCGTCCTCTACAAGTGTCCCTCCCCCGCAACTTAAAATGAAAAGCTGTACCCCCTGCTTTGGTTTAAATTTCCTCCTTTGAGGCTTTCATCCTCCCATCCCATTTAACTGTAACTATTAAACCTGTAACTAATAAAAATTGTTACTGAACCTTAAACTGTGTGCCTCGTCCAGGCATGTTGCTGCCTACCCATTCCCTTTCTGTGTGGATCACCACTGCCAACAATGATAAACTTGGCTAACCCATGCCAATTTCTCTGCGTAAACCGCCTCTGCACCTGCCTCAAGCGACAAGAGTACATAATTCCCTCCCTGTGCACCTGTTCCAAGAAAAACTACCTCCTATGACTGATTCATCATGCCTGAAAAACTTTCTGATCCCTAATTTTCTAATCCCAGGGGTGGGAGGGAGGGGGAAAAACAGATCCTACACTACTACCAGCCAGAAAAACGTTTTACCTAAAATGGTGGCTGGTGCCTACAAAATGACCACCTATATACTATAGCGTCCAATGTAGTGGTACCCAACCTGTGGTCCGGGGACCCCTGGGGGTTCACGAACCCTCTCAGGGGGTCCGCGACTGCTTATAAAATAAATAATATTAACACATTAGGTCCACAGTTTTTAGTAATGACTCAGTGGGCGGTCCCCAGACTCCAATAATGATTCAGTGGGGGTCCCCGGGCTCCAGTAATGATCAATTGGGGGTCTATAGAAGTCAAAAGGTTGGGAACCACTGCACTATGCAATACGTTTATGCTTTGCAGATGCAACTGTGGTCGCAATCCACTGATCTGCTGGAGATTTTGAAAAGAGGGTATTAAGACATTTGTGAAGTAGAACCTGTCCCTTAGCTATAGCTTCCATCTTCTGAATGGACTTTCTCCTAATTATATTCACAGAATGTCCAATTTTATTTCTGAAAGCAGCTTTGTACTTTTAAGGGCTTCTTAAAAAAACATGACTTGCAGTGATTACAAACACAAAGATGCAGGTCAGCTGTCCCTCACAGGCTTCCCATCATGAATTCACAGCCATTCCTAGGGAGTCACAAATTGGCTTCTGCCACTTAAATATTAATGAGGCAGGAGTTTTCTGACTCCCTGCGAAGGGCGATTTGGCCCAGAAAGTGTGTATCAGTCACAGTGTAAAATGAAGTTCAGGTCTCAAACCAGTCTACAGTAAAAGAAACATGCTTGCTTTGAACAAACGGACTCTAGATCTTACCACCACCCATTAAACGCATCTCTATTGATCTAAGTCAGTGGTTCTTAATCATTTGACTACTGTAGACCCACACTTAGGGGGTTAATACAACTTTGGAGGAAGTGTTAATCCGTCCCAAAAGTGACGGCAAAGTGGCGGATATACCACCAGCCGTATTACGAGTCCATTATATCCTATGGAACTCATAATACGGCTGGTGGTATATCCGTCACATTTGGGACGGATTAACACCTCCTCCAAAGTTGTAATAACCCCCTTACTCATTACCGGAAATCTGGTAAAGTTGCTTAAGCATTTTCTACGATTTGAACACAGAAATTAGTTTACATCAAACAAATATACAAATAGTGAAATATTTTGTGTAATTCACAAACTATAAAAAAAATCAAAAGGTTGGAGCTTTTCTAAATTCGTTTTTTTAATTCTAAATGATGAAGCAATATTCTAGACTCTAGCATATCACTTACCTTTTAGCGCATAATGCAGGCTTTCTTTTTGTCCGTCCTTCACCTGGCCTCACTCATCATCTATACTATATTCTGTACGCTGTACTTCTGCTACTCCCATGAATCAAGCTGGGGGTACCAATGTCATATTTAGCCTCCAATTTCAAATTCCTTCTAATTTATAGAAAATGTTACAATTTTCAATGTTAAATTTAGTTTCATATGTATACCTTATCAGTTTGGTAATTTTATTGACTTTTCTAAGCAGTTGCAGACCCGCTGAGTAGGCATCATGGACCCCAACAGGTCCTTGTAAAACAGGTTAGGGACCGCCATATCATTAGCAGCCTTCAGCCTCCGTCCTTTTTCCCCAGTCATTGCTGGTGTCCCTCTATGACCCTTGTGTCTATCGCTCTTTTACTCTGTGATCCACACAAACACGACTAGAATAAACTACTGCAGTGTTTCTTTGAAAAAAGGTGAGTGCCAAATACGAACTTCAGGGATTGTGGCCTCTTGCAGCAGCTGGAATAGTTTCCCACATCCAGGAAGATCTACCCTTTTTTAAAGGTCTTCTATTTTTTTTTAGTTTGCAAATTTGTGAATCACTCAATTTTTCACAGTTGAAGACCCCTAAATATACCATGATATAAAGTGAAAAGTCTTGAAATAAATTGTGGGCTTGGTGTCCAAGGGGGAAGATCTGGAGGGCAGAGAGGGATTGTGTGGACAATTATCTTTCCCCATGGGTTTTATGGGAAAGGTGTTGAGTGAGCAGGTGCATATATAAAGAAAGTAATGTCGAAGTAAGATGAGATGAAGTCCTACTATGAAATGGAAACAAGGGGTGGCATAATAGCACTAACATAGCTTTTATGTAGGGGTTCATTCCAGAGTTTTTCTGTTTCTAAGCATTATAAATTAAACATTACTCAGTTGGACGGCTTTAAATTTATTAACCTCAAAGGAATCAATTGATGAGTAGTCCAATTGGCTTTGAATTTGAGGTCTGCAGCGCGTAACACTTTTCAGAAGCGAAGGGTTAGTTCGCTGAGCCACCTTTTCAGAGCATTGAACATGTGTTGCTAAGTCAAGTCCTACAGGTGAGATTCTTCAATGAGTCCATGTCAAGGCTGCAAGAATGCCCTGCACATCTCCAGGAAGGTTTGCTATTTAGCCCTGGAGAGGAAACTATCTTTTCCTACTGCTGCACGGTTCCTCGTTTCAGATAGCAAGAATTCGATTATGCTCATTAAAATAAAGAAATATTGTTGCTGCAGGCTTTGTGATATCGTCATTGGTCTACCACTGTTTTTTTTAACACTCCAGTAGTATTATTGAATACGTTTGACAAGCTAACCTTCCCTTGATGCCTAGCTTTAGAGAGAATTCGGCGTTTATGCCCTTATACCATTTTCGAACGACATACAATTTGCTAAATCAAAATTTCTATAATTGTCCCTAGGATATTTGCATTTAAGGCACTCGCAACTATAATTCATGCACCCTGGTGTGTTGCCTATTCCCGGTTTGCACTGTACTTTGAGAAAAGATTTATCACATGGGCACTTAAGCAAAGTTGAGCTCCTTTCAGCCTTCATATACAATGACGCTAAAAAATGTAACATGTTAAAACAAAATCTTGTGAGATAAAATCTGAAATCCCCAATAAAAATTCAAGTCAAATAAAACACATGGGCCTGAGCCAATTTGATTAGATTATGATGACTACTGGACTGCAATTTATCGAAGTCCTCCTGATGAAGCCTTCCTTGACGTTCCATAAAAAACTTTTACCTGCATTGTAGTTCTCGCCGCTACATTTCCTGGATTATGTAAAAATTCCTAAAACAATTTTTAACATAATTAATTCAGAGAATTGCCATGGCATTGCCTGAGGAAAGACAATCTGCCAGCAATTCCCTCAAAACGTGCGTTTTTTGGTTACCCACAATTTTCAAGCCAGTAAAGTAGAGACTGCAGCAGGGGCAAAGCTTTGGGGGTGGGGATGTTTGGGGAGTTACACCCCCCTAATAAATGCATTTTCTGATGAATAGTTGGGTGCAGTCGCTTTCAGTCAGATATGGTGAGATGTCTCCCGGATTTCTGTTGGGAGTTATGCCTGCACACACTAACAAAAAAAACACACACTTTCTCTTCTCTGTTTTGAAAGCCCTAAAAAATCTGAATTATTTTACAAAATATCGTGTTTGTCTCTCTTAGTCCTCCTACCAATTCACATTCCTCTCCCTTTCCACTGCCTCTTGATCCCCTCTTGTCATGTAATCTATTTTAACATTATATGCCAGAGTGATTGTCTGGAAATCTGAAGCCCCCCCCCCCCCAATCTTACTGACCAAGCTACGCCCTTGAGGTCCAGCTTAATTCTATTCACCGTGGGGACCAGGCCTATCTCAGAGTAGCACATAAAGGCTGGTGTTGATTGAGCTACTGCTAGGAGTCTACGCAGAAATTTGTTTCCTACCTGCTGAAGTTGACCGACGCCCTTGAACCCCCACACACCGGCTTCATAGACTGTCTGAGAGATGCACTCTCATTTATAGATATTAGCCAGCTCTTGTACGGGCGTATGCCTGAGTCTACTTGCAGAGCTAAATGCTGACTCTACGAGATTAGTGTTGGATAGCCCTGGTATTAAATAAATTGTTCCAATTTAACATAGAATCTAGGCAAAGCCTAAAAAGGTGAACGTTTTTACTTTAAAAACTTCTTTCCCCCCAGTTGAAATAATTTAGTTTTAACATTTATGGGACCTATACTCTTCACAAACAATTTACTTAGATTGGTTTTAATGTCCAATCCCCACCCCCATAAAACTATGAAAGGCCTCAAAAAGGAGCTGCAGACCATTTGCGGTTCTTGAGATTAAAACTGCAGCATCTGCATAGAGTAAAACTGGTAATGTACAGGATTTCACTTTGAGTAAGTCTTTTCCTAAATTGCACAAATAATGTTCAAGACCATTAATGTCAATAAGGAACAGTAAAGGGGCCAGCCTACAGTCTTGCCGGGCCTGTAATGAGGATTTGATTGCAGGGGAGAGTTCACCATCTATTCCATATCTAATCCTAGCTATTAATTCCCAGTGCAACCTTTGAAGCAAACCAATTAATGCCTGATCAAATCCCATCTTTGCCATAATGTGTCAAAGCTTCACCCAATTCTCCATGTCAAAGGCACAGGAGTGATCCATAAACACAAGATGAATGGATCACCTAATGGCCTTGACATATTTACCTATAATCAACCGGAGGGTCAAGCACTGTCCACTGTGCCTACCCCTGGCACAAACACACTGCACTCTCAACAAGGCCTGGTTCTCCCCCAGGCAGGCCTCGAGTTTGGCTGCCAAGACCTTGCCTAGTATTTTAAAAGCGCTATTCAAAAGAGAACTTGAGTTATAACAAGACAGAGAGTGTCCACCCCTTTTTTAAAACTGTGAACAACTACCGCTTCCCTCCAAGATGTAACAAGATTCCCCTTAACAGCAGCCTTAAAAGACATTTGTTAAAATAGGAGCCCAAAGACAATATTATCTTTGTAAAGATCCAGTAGCACTCCATCAGTGCCAGTGGCCTTACTTGGCTTGAGGGACTCTGATTAATAGAGGCAATTACATCCCTAACTTCTATAGTCTTGCTAAAGTTAGAATACATCTCAAAAGTACAGCCTGCTACTTCTCTATTTTCTGTAATAAGATCCCTATTTACTGGGTTGAAAACATTATTGAAACAGACTATCCATGCTGCAATGGAAATAACAAACACCAATGAAGGCTTCTCATACCCAGACAAAAAAGGGTAGTTAACAACCTTCCAAAAGGTGGCACTATCCCTCAATTTAACTGCCTGTTCTAACTCCCTGCATGCTACCTTCCTAAGCTCCATTTTCCTGGCCTCAAGGGTATCTTTGTAAAACCTCCTTGCACACAAGAACTCTTCCTTTGAGCATAGATTTTTGGACAATCTGATTTTATCTTTCATGAGCAGATGAGACATGATTGAACCACCCAAGTGGTGATGTCTTTTTAGAAGCTTAATTAAATATCAGCCCCTTAGCCATTGAGGTACATAAGGTATCAAAGGTTCCTACTATGTTCTCTGGGGATTCCTCGAAGGAGGCAGGTAATAAGATTGGTTGGCTATTATCTTTAATAAGCTTATACATAAAAACCTCCATATTTATTATGGCCCATTTTATCCTAATGCCATTTTAACATGAGTGGGTTAGTGGCAAAATCTCCTTCTGCTTTATAGCACTTTAAAGGTATAAATCGAGGACCAAGACAAGTGGATTATGATCACTTACACAAGAGACAACAATATTATATTACAGTAACCGCAGGGCCGGCGGGAGCCGCCGAATGACCGCACCACGGTCAAATGACCGCAGCGGCCATTCTGGCTTTCCCTCTGGGCTGGCGGGCGACCGCCAGAAGGCCGCCCGCCAGCCCAGCGGGAAAGCACCTTCAACGAGGAAGCCGGCTCCGAATGGAGCCGGCGGAGTTGAAGGCGTGCGACGGGTGCAGTGGCACCCGTCGCGATTTTCAGTGTCTGCTTGGCAGACACTGAAAATCTTAGTGGGGCCCCCAGGGGCCCCACGACACCCGTTACCGCCATCCTGTTCCTGGCGGGGAAAACCGCCAGGAACAGGATGGCGGTAAGGGGGTCGGAATCCCCATGGCGGCGCTGCAAGCAGCGCCGCCGTGGAGGATTCCCTAGGGCAGCGGGAAACCGGCGGGACACCGCCGGTTTTCCGTTTCTGACCGCGGCTGTACCGCCGCGGTCAGAATGCCCATGGATGCACCGCCAGCCTGTTGGCGGTGCATCCGCGGTCCCGGGCCCTGGCGGTAGTCAACCGCCAGGGTCGGAATGACTCCCTATAACTAGATCCAGGGACAGTAAAATAAAGTCAATCTGACCTGGCTTTTCAATAAATTTTCTTGTGGGACCATCAAGACTGCACATATTCAGGCCCAGCTTCACCACACACCTACACTCGCCTACTCAACGCCTGGAAACCCTCAAGAATGATAAGCCACACTCCACAAATCCACCTTACATTACATTACAGGAATACCTGCCAACATTTTCACAAAACCCATCATTGTGATGTGTATGGTAACATTATTTTCCAAACATGTCAAAATTATTCAAGCCGCTCGTGTTGAGGCCATAAATGTAACAACATCATAATTAAACTACAAGCAACCCCTCTAAAAAAAAGAACATCACAAAAGGTGGATGAGATCTCTTATTAGGTGCATCTTATATGTGCAGACTTTTGTACTGACTGATGACATCTGTCATTAGATCAATTTATGCTATAGTATGTTATTTTGTATTTTTATGCTCTGTGTGTTACCGTGCTGTGGCCTCTTGGTGCTGTGTGCTGCTGGAAATTCGAAAAGAGTCTTTCAGAACAATGAGGACACCACAGGGCAAACAGACTGCAGAGTAAGTTGGCTGTCGTGGAAGGGAAGGTCTATGCTTTAATTGTTTTATGTAACTAAGAAGAGCATGAGATGAGACAGGTTTTAGGAAGGAGGGATTTCCAGAAGCAAAGGTGCATTGTGAGAATGGTCATCCAAACAGGTAGAATCTGTTGAAAGAGTATACTATGGGAAGTCATGTAGAGAAGGATCAAAGGGATGTTGATTAAGAATAGCCAGTGGTAGCTACTCTTGGTTTGCCTTGTAGTATCACGCACACTGTCCTTGCTTCCCATGTTCTCAGGAGTAATCAAGGTAGCAGCAGGCCGAAAAGATAAAAAGTTCACCTATGCTGTAATTTTACTCTTTCCACTTCTCCTGGTACTTTAGTAGCTATTACAAGGCTATCAATATCCTAACAGAGGGAATATGGGGAACACATCTACTGTTTTTGATGGCCAAATAGTGTGTTATAACTTTTGCTACTCTTGGCATTTTGATGAATTATTGTCAGTGGTGGTGTTGAGCGAATTTCATTAGTGTGATTCTGTGTCTGGACTAATATCACCAACACCTCTGAAAATGATGCTAAGTGCCTTAGCCGTGACTCTTCAGCTGAAGAGCACCCACTACAGAGTATAAGTGATGTCAGAGCAGGATGCAGTGGTCTGCATATGAGGAAGCTTGGTAGTTACAGGGATACCCTTTTGAGGACGCTCAAATAGGAAAGGATGCAGGGTATTTGTAGGCTCCTTTTAGAAGAAGAATATGATAAAAGAATATTTGACTCAGTCGTTGGTAGAGACAGATCCTGATCTCAGTGCTGCTTTGCAGAGCCATGATGAAAATAGAGGACATCTGAACTTCAAGTTGTCACAGTTTTGGGCGGGTCTGATCAGGACTCTGGTTGGGGCACCCCATGAAGTCACAGAATATCCCAAAGAGGTCGTGTACTGGGGCCGAGGAGCAGCTAAAGGCGTACACGGGAAGGACAGCTATGGACAGGCACAGGAATCAGGAAAGTAAAAGCAGACCAACCCTTGTGTGAACAAACAGGAAGTGGATTACTAATGGACAAACACACTGGGGTTGTACACAGGGTAGGGCGCAGAACCTCCCACAGCAACAGGGAATGTCAATGCCTCTGTGCAGTTTGCTCTTACAGATAGTCACCCCACCAGCCCCATAGAAAGGAGGCAGCAGAAGTGATTCTGTCTCTGGACCCTAGAGCACCAACAAGGATAGTACTTACATACACAAGACAAGCTCTTGTGGCTCCAGCTGGAAACAGTGGCGATTCCTGGAAAAACAGCAATAGCACACTGTCACTGTTAGGCACGAATGACAACGTATAACACTAGACAAGGATGGGGGCTGAAATTGTCTCCTGGAGACCAGGAGCCAACCCCAGTACAAAGGAGGACACTCATACACTGGTGAAGACTGATAGAACACTTACCAGACACAAATACCCAAGAAGAAACGGAAACAGAAGGAACAAACTAAGAAGCAGAGAACAGGCTCAGGCTGAAGCAAAGGCAGAAATAGGACTGGAAAACAGGGTGCAAACGTCTGGCTGGAACAAACAGAAACAGTAATGGGAAACAGAGAGCAGGCTGGAGCAAGCAAGGACAGGGCTGGATACAGGGAGTAGGAATAGGCAGAAAACAGGACTGGGAAACAGAGAGCAGGCTCTGGCTGGAACAAGCAAGGACAGGGCTGGAATTCAGGGAGCAGGAATAGGCAGAAAACAGGACTGCGAAACAGAGATCAGGTTCAGGCTGAAACCGGGCAGGAACAGGACAGAGAAACAGGGAGCAGGCTCTGGAAGAAACAAACGGGTACATGGCTAAGAGATAGGGGGCAGACTCTGGCTGGAACAATCAGGAACAGGGCAGAGAAACAGGTAACAGGTTAAAGCTGGAACAGGAACAAGACTGGAACACCATCCAATAAGGGGTCTGTAACACAAAGAAATCAAACTCCAATGCACAACGAGGATCTTGAGGCCATGGTTGCTTATAAGCAGTTCCAAGCTGCAGAAAACCCCAGGAGGAATCACATGACTGGGCTACACAGGAGAGGCCTCAGGTGTGTGTAGTTTCAGACACTCGCAAGTCCTGGAGGAGAGGATCCAGTGAAAAGGAGCAACTGGACTTTTCCCATAGAAAACAATGTAAAACAGAATCCAGGCTTTCCTGACTACCAGGCTGTGCATTATGGGATTTGCAGTCCCAGGAAGCAAATGTAATATTACAAAAGCATACGGTGGCGAAAAGAAAAACAAACGGGAGTCAGCAAGGGACTGTAGATAAGTGTTCAAGGTGATTCCCAGGCTACCGACTGTCCCTTTACAACGCCCCCTAGAGATGGGACGACAGAGTCGTAACACAAGGTTTCTGCAACATTTAAGTCAAGGGCGTGGCTTAGAAATATGCAATGGGATGTTCAGTGGTTGACGGGCTGAAAAACCCAGAATATATTCTTAGCTGCTCATAGACAGGGACTTAGTGAGTAAGGATTCGATTCATTTAAATGTCTGCCACAAACCTTTGCAGTTTCCAAAAACGTTGCACTTCCTAAAGATTGCAAAGTTCAACAAATTCCAAATGTCATCAAATTGCAAACCTCACCTGTGTGTAAAATTCTTGCAAAAACAGTTTTGGAGAAAAAATGTCTCATGTTACATTTTTGTTAGAAAATTCTTTTGCAAAAGGTGGGTTTTTTTAATTCTTTTGCTGAGTGTTTTGCAGTATCTTTTAAAAAACTGAAACCTTTATGAATGCAAAAATGTATTTACTTCACAAACTTTGAAATGAGGGCATCCCTATTTGAGTCCCTCTGCTTCTTTCATTAGCATGGTTAGGTGAAGAACCTCTGTATATCATTCTTTCAAGGGAGCATTCATTTTGCATGAGAGGGGGGCTCATGACACCAACCCCTGCCTAAACATTTGGCATCCTTCGCATGACAGGACTAGGTGAATTCTGGGCCTTTCAAAGATTGTGCAGTTTCTAATCAGGATGACAACCTTTATTCCTCATCCACTTCTTTCCTTCCTGGTGCGGTGTATTTGAATGGCAGGAGGTAGAATTCCTGCCTTTAATAGTGCATGCTTACCAATAAATGTAGCATCATTTTACTCATTTCACAGCATCTCTGCCTCTCGCATGTTACCACCTCCTCGGATTTTTCCACTTTTTGGTTTACGCATACAGGTTTCCTCCATCACACTGCTAGGCGCTGCTCCTTCGTTACAAGATAAGGTCACATCTATGGCACATCTATGGTCACTCATGCACCACACACCAAGACACTTCCCACATAGGATTGCAATAAACACAACACTCTACCATCCACACACTCTCAAAGCTAAGTGTGCTACCTGTCTGAAAATGAGGTTTTATGCCTCACAATGGAATATGAAGTGCTATATAGAGGCTGCAGCACAATAATTACAATTTGCGTTTTGTTCTGGCTTAAGACTGACATTCAATGACTTAGTTTACTCTGGCATTAATACATGTTTTAGGACCAATAACTTTGAGGAAGCATCCTTGTTTCAGATCTTTAGAAGCATGCAAAATTTGGCATCATAAAGAAATAGAGATAATGAAAGAGAAAACTTGGATAGCAACAAAAAGGTCCAGAGGGGAAGAGAGCCTTAGGGAATAGAAAAAGCAGGTCTGGGGAGAGGGAGCGAAGAAGAGACTGAAAAGACTGATTAATGAGAGCGTCATGCGCATTGCTGAAAGGCGGCCTGCCTGGGGTACTGAAAGCTGATAAGGCTTTTTTGGAACTTTTCAGTGGTCTATGGGGAGCTCTGCTACACTGCAAAGATTGCTAGTTTTTTGCTTTGTCACCTCTGTATGAAAAGCATCACTTTTAGGACAAAACGGTGTATTTTTCGAAAACAGTGGATGTTCTTCTCGTGTGTAGTGCCATTGTTCATCAAAAAGGGAACGGTGGAGAGAAAAAATCTGCAAATCCCGATTGCATTTTCCAGCATCGCTGGGTTTATTGTGAGAAGAGCAAAACATAAAACACTTAAGCTGCTTATTAAGTGTTATTTTACAGAGGAATATGTGGGTGAGTACACCGTGACCTATGTGGCAAGTAGTTTGATGATAAGCAGAAATTTAGCTCCGTTTGTTTTGAGGGACCTTCTGCAGATAGGGAAAATACATTTGTAAAAGACTGGACTTTGAAACTTCTTACAAAGTTATTGTATGGAGGCATGTAAGAGTGCTTTAATGTTACTTATGTTTTCAGAGAGTGCTCCGTAGAGTCACTGCTGTTGTTTAGCTGTAGGGATGTATGGAATGAGGTCAGAATAAAAGAAAGTGAAAGTTCTCTGCGCATATAGTAATGCCTACCGAGCTTGAAGTTGATTTAGTCCCAGTTTGACAGGTATGAGCCTTAATTCTGTGTTGTCTTTCCCATCCTAGTGAGAAAAGTGCACTTTGTGGTTTGAGATATGATGGTGAGATACGGGTTTCGATCCTCCCTAAGATGCCCAATTGGATTTTTTAAGATCTGCTCCAACTTTTGTAAGTGGATCAATTCTCATCAAGCAGGTTACCAACAACAGAATGGACCGGAATGATCCCAAACCCAACTTGGCCAAAATATGAGATGAACTTGATAAGAAGGCACACAACACAAACTCGTCCTCTAGTTCCCTGATATTTATATATACCTGCCAGGCAATGAGCACTGATACCAACTGAGAAGATAGGTGAACATCCTTGGCACAGCCCTTCAGCCTCAGCCCTCAATAGCACAACTTGCTAAATGTAGCACACAGGCGGTCATAAGAAGGACACTCTAACTCGCCCTCTCTGACAGCACATCTCCACAAACCTGGTCAGACTCTGATCTTCAAGCGAAGCTTCCGAACTCCAAGAAAAGCCATCTCCAATTACTAGCCCCTATGGATTATGGCATTTGCACCCCCCTGTTTTACTTACCCCTGGATTATGGCATGCGCAGGTTAGATACAATCTTCTATCAGGAGCATCCAGCTGGATGCAGATAAAGAAAAATGAAGACGAAGAGCATTATTCAGAATTTGTCAAATGGGATACTGTCCCATAATTGTATTGGATTTCCCATCCCTTATTTTACAAGTGCATTATAGCCCATGGCATCTGCAATATGGCAGATGGAATAGAATATCACTCTGACAGAGTATTCCTTCTGCCAAAATGTAAACAACACTACTTTTTATCTTCTTGCTGTACTTTGAATTCTAACTTCTGTGATATTTTGTGAGTATTTAATGGTTATTATCATTTTCGTAGACCACAAATCATCACTTTGTTGTTCGCCCCTTTAAGAAGGTGTCTGATGCTTGGATATTTATTGATCTTGAAAGGGGGTAAGTAAGTGGAGAATGATCAAAATTAATTTCCTTGTAATAGTATTTTTATTAAATCAAGCAGCTTTAGATTTGATGACTGTTTTGGGGTTGGACAGGATACAGGAGCGAGAAAGGGAGCTATCCAAAAAATCTCAAAATGAGTTACAAAATAGGATTCATTGCTGAGTGTTGAACATGAAGACCTGGGTTTGAATGTTCATTTCACAGATGACCAAACATTCATGTGATTCTGGGCAAATTGTTTTATTATCAGTTTATTTCCCTGAGCCTTACATTGCATATTTTTGTAATGTAAAAACAAAGTGGATTTAGAGTTTGGAGGAGAAGGTACTCTGTCAGGTTTATGACTACAGATTAAATTTACTTCATCAGAATGAACCTTTGTTCACCAACCCCAAGAACTATGGGCAGTCACAGCTAAGCAATCAGATCATCGGTTCTTAGGGCTGTCAGAGCCAAACCATCAAACAATCGGTTCTATTTCGATGGGGGGTTGGGTTGCTTTTTTATTCTACTGTCCCTCACCGCCAGGTAAATTCTGGTGGTGAGGGTTAGTAAAGAAAGTAAAATGTCCCCCAAATAATGAAAGAAACCTCACAAGGTGTGGAGTTCTTTTTTTTATTTTTCAAAAACAAATTCCCAATTCAGGAATTACTTTGGGAAAAAAAACTTAGGAAAAGTACAAAGGCTGGCAGCTCATGTTTCACTGATTAGGCCATCAAACTTTTCCTACATTGACAAGAACTAACATGTTGTTGGATTCTACCTGTGTATTCAATGTGTACATGAGCCGGCCCGTATCTCTAAATTCGGAGGGTGAAGTAAAAGCAGGATGCTGGACGTAAAGTCCTCTGCCACCCTTTCTGCCTTTACTCCATCCCCAAACCCTGAAGTCCCAAGTGTCCAACTTGCTGGCTAATACTATTCAGTGGTTAGCTCCAGTGTAAGGGCCTAAGATTGTCCAGCAGCCCACATCCGAATGCCAGTGCTACTAAATACCAAGGCCCACATTTAAGGGGGTGTAGCACCATTCTAATGACAAATTAGCATTATTTTTTGTGTGCTAATGTGGCGTTAGACGGCCAAAAACGCAGCACCATGTTTAGAAAGTGGTGCAATGCATGCATTGCGCCACTTTGTAACCCTTTGTGCTACATGATGCCTGCCCCAGGCATAATGTATGCGAAGGGGGCATTCTCCCGTTAGGGGGGCTGAAAAAATGATGCAAAGAAATCCAAGAGATTTCTTTGCGTCATTTTTTTGGGCACTTTTAATGCCTGCTTTGAGCAGGCGTTAAAAGGAGGATCCCATTGGTTACGATGGGCCTCTGGGTGCTTTGCAGGATTTGCTTCAAATTTCTTTATGCTAATCCTGCAAAGCGCCGAACTAGCATCAAAAAATCTGATGCTAGTTCCCTACATACCGCCATGGTGCGCTGTATGTTAAATATGGCGCACACATGTGCGTGTTAGGGGGGCACTTAGAGACGCAATAAAAGAGGCGCTGCACTAGGTGCGGCGCCACTTTTCATAAATATGCCTCCTAGTCTGCCTAGTCTCCATTTCATCTCTTGCTTCTTTCCTCGACCACCTCCACCAGGTCAGAATCTGATGAGGAAACAATATGAGTTCAGGTGTCCACCACCTGCAGCCACTGGGGCAAGTTAAGCAATGACCGTGCTCATGGTTGGCCAGGTACCTACATAGCATTTGCCTTGAAGAGGGGTAGCTAATCTTAGCCCCTTGACACTCCTGACAAGTGGGATTGGTTTGGAAGGTGCGCTACCATATTGGCCACCGTGATTGGCTCCCGTGTGCCTTTGCTGGCTGGGGCAGTGGTTGCACTCATATGCATGTTACCCCTCACCGCGTGCAGACCCCAGCAGCACCACCAATATAATTCTTTGATGTAACTGGGGAATGATGGGCCACGGTGCATGTAGATGTGCCGTCCAGCAGTACCACTAAGAGGGGTGTTGTTAAGGGTGTGAGATTTAGGGTTTTGGTGAATATGGGGAAGGGCCAGTAGAAAGAAAAGGCCATTCTTGCTTTGCTGCAGGCGTGCCACAGAGGTACCCTATCAGGCCTATGAAAAGGGCTATGCGAAGGCAAGCGAGACCCTAGAAATTAAAATGAATCAGAGGACGGGTAGGTCCAAGCAGATGGCTTGTCTTGAGTGTGAAGAGAAGAGACATGAATAATGTATCAACAGAAAGATATAGTAAATACTTTTTTTAGGTGAAAGGTGCTGCCAGAGTTTTTAGGTTTGACATGTCATAATATGCAAACGTTTTCACAAACGATGTCATTTCGGGTGAGAAATGTTGCTTGCATGAGCCCATGGATGCACAGCCTGCTCTAAGAAGGCTGTTTCTCTGAGCAGCTACTGGGGGTTCTCTTTGCACGTCCAAATTTGCCTGCGTCATCTGTCCGAGAAGGCCGGATTCAGAAATGGTTTGCGCCGCCGGCGCGTGCCACCTTCGCACAATCAGCTCCAGTAGTGAGCGCTATTTACTTGTCCATCCTTCACTCGCTCACAGACATAAAGGCGCATCTCCCACCCTAAACCTATGGATTATTGGCTCAGTCAGAAATGAAAAAAAAAGAAGGTTGCTATGCGACCGGGAAGGGGTTGCCATGGTGCTTCCAAGTGGAGGAGCAGAGCCAATAGGTGGCGTGCAGCCCATGAATGGCGGGTCTGTGCAGGAGGGGTGGGGAGATGCTCAAGCATGCGTGATGCTGGGCGGGTGCCCGCGGGACGCGGCAGAGGGCCCCTAAACACCTATGAATATGCATGGACCCGATTAAAGCGAAGTCAATTAAATACTTGACTGCTTGATTTTTACTAGATCCCATTCTATCCGTCCCATTGTACAGCCTTGGGGCTGTTGTCCGACTGCCGCCTGCTTTATTCATTCCTGTTTTTTTAATAGATGGTAATATTGCGGGCTCAATATACATGTTTTATAGACCACGAAAAGATGAAAAGATGAGTCGGCCCATCTGGAATAGGAACACCTGACTTGGAGGTTATAGATACTTCCGTATAGTGCTCAACCCTCTGAGCTACCATCTCTAATTTTCTCGCCCACTACCCTATTCATCAGTTTTCTGTTCTATTTTTTCTAGGTATCCTTTGACCCCCCCATTCGCTTCTCTATCTCCTTTTTCATTAATTATTTCTCTCTTCTTTTCACTTTCCATTTTCTCTCCATGTTGTTTCTGCAACGAGTTTCACTTGCAGTATTTATTAATATCTGACCTCGTCGTTTTGCATCTCATTAAATTTCAATTCATCTTTGACAAACACATGTTCCTTGAGTGATCTCTGCTGCCACTGAACTTTCTTCTGGTGCTTGATTAATTCTCCTCCAAAATCACAATTGCTCCTCTGGTTCGGTTCAGCATCTCTCTCCCCCATCTGGCCTGTGATGAGCGGCCCTTTTCTAATCCTTTCTGCCCTCTATATGTTATTCACTGTTTTATTGTTTTAGGAGATTTGTAAAGCCTAAGAAAATTGGGATACAGGATGTGGTGTAACCACCAGAGATGCTGACTTTGAAACTGGGGAACCAAGTTCAAGTTATGGCCTTTGCTCAACATCCTGTGATTCTGGCCAAATCACCAAATCTCCCCTGCCTAAAAGAAACACACAGAAAAACGTGTCCTTGTGTAATGTAACTGGTGCTCTTGTAAAGCGCTGCTATATAAAACCTCAAGAAATAATATAAATACTGCCCTCAAAGCAGGCAGAAAGTTCATGCAGCTAAATTTCCCAACCTAGTAGAAAGAGTACAGGTTCACGTGTAGTTGGAATCCATGCCACAGCAAGCTGTGACCCAACTACACTAAATTACCAGGTGTAAATTATCAGATTGCCCTGTGGTTGTATACCCTTAACTTAATACAGCCTGAGCTGCTTGTCACTACCAATTACCCTATTATCAGCCCTGTCTGTCATTTCACAACTCCCATCTACGCAGAGTGGGAGAAGGTGTCAGATGCAGAGGTAAGAGGAGAAAATCTGTAAGACTGAAAGGAGCCACCAGGTATGGGGATGGGGTGGGGAGATAGAGGGTCATGTGAGCTACCACTGTTGAGGAATTCATGAGGTCTGGGCACTGTTGGTGACACTTGACAGCTGTAGTAATGACTACCACAGTTGTTACATGTACAATATTCAAGAGCACACATTAGAGAGAACATCACACAAAGATATACCATGGGATGATAAGTAGGATGGTATCATTCTGCTCACAACTAGGGATGGGCGTAACTGGCGTTTTTCCCTCGAGCATAATTACTTATTACAGCAAAACTTCTCATCATTATGCATAATTCTGTGAGAAGCGTAATCCAGCCCTTAGCTCTACTTTCTAACTACAACATGCACCCTTGGCATCCAAAATGGGCCTGAGGATACATTTTGCGCTAAGAAAATAGCACTTCAGTGCTACAGGACACGAATAGTAGTAGCCAGTAGCCTCACCCTCAGATCATTATTCCTGTGCTCCTGTGGTAAGATTTTTGCCCCAAATTACTCTTAATTACTCCAGCCAGCTTAATTGTGTAAATTCGCACAAAGTAATACGTAATTACTCTGGCGTAATTAAAATTTCTCCAGACCTATTCACAAGAACATACTTTCGTAACCAAAAGTTTGTTAGCATAACGTCACATTAACAACTACAGGAGCATCCCAGAGCAAATACCTTCACTACCTAACTATCACACAGATACATGGCACTGGGTATACGTAGTGAATAAGAAAATATGCGTTAGCGCTCTGGGCTCATCCTGCAAAACCACAACCCACATAGCCTCTTAATTCAGATGAGTCAAATAATAGGGGTTACCAGCCCCACTGGAACTGTAAGATTTGTGAGAAATCGGCAGGTCACCGAATTTACAAGCAGTCGAAATCTCCAGGTGAACATCCAGCCACTTAATTTTGAGGGCCGGCCCTTATTCTTCTGCCGCAAGCATTTCCTGCGAGCACAAGACACATATGAATAAGACAGAGGAAGGAAAATACAAAAAAGCGTCATAAAGGGAGAAAGCAGAAAGCTGCAAGAGTGAGCTAAAGGAGCAGGGAATGGCTATAAATGAATTGAAGAGGCCCAAGATAGCTTCAGGATTACGCTGCCTCAGTATTCTGTGCTCGCTCACTTAATTGCAACAGCTGCTAGTTTCAGAGGAGGGCTTTGAGCACCGGCACATTTTTATTTACAAATTAAGCACTGGATACAATAACTTAACAAATGCACCCTTCAAACACATCTTCATACATCCAGTTGAGACATAGGTCAGTGGTGAAAACCTCAGAATTATTTAGAAACTCATGCCTGAAATGTCAAGTGCTTTGCACTTCCACAAACAGTGATGCACGGTGCAGTGTTTAAGAGCAAGATAACTATCAAAACTCAACATCAAGATTGCAGTCAGGTTAGCAGAATTGCCATCCATTGTGCCTGCCAGTGTCAAGATCTTAGCTAAACTCTTTGGCCCATATTTATACTTTTTTAGCGCTGCATTTGCTTCATTTGTTGACACAAAATCAGTGCAAACTTACAAACTACGATTTAATATTAATGACCTTAAATAGAAGGAATTGGCTATGTGCTTTACTAATGAGAGACACTTTCATTTTTGTGCCCAGGTCTATTTTTTCCCAGTCCAGCCCTGGTGCAGGCAAGAGCATTGTATTTGGTGTGCAAGTTATGGTTTGTGTATGGCAAAATTGAAAGCCAAAAAGAAAAAAGAGGAAACGCCATTGCATGGTACCCATGAAATTGTGGGGTAATATCTAAAAAAACATGGAAAGCAAATGTGGGTTTTGTTTCAGTTTAAGCCCTCAGGAGGTTCCACCCAAAATGACATTGCCTGATGTCCTGTTACTACCTTGCAGTCAGTGTCACCTTCCTGTCTCTCCCAGGGGGGGGTTGAGAACTCCCTACAGGTTCCTTTTGAAACACCCCCACCCAGGCGGGCATGACACAGAGCCAGAGATGCAGAGGCGCGGGCAGCCTTGTAGACATACCACAGAAAAGTGCCAACTTGACAGTGTCCCGCGACATAGATGGTCTTAGTGCAGCGCCCTAAAACGACTACTACTAATAATCTTGAGTAAATGGGGGCCACGCAACATGTGTGAGATATGACCTCCTTTCGGAATTCCGACTATGACCCCAGCTGTGAAATTCCGAAGTACATGTAACTTCTCCAAGGTGGAGTTAGAGATGTTGGGAGATTTTCCGGTTTGTGCCTCCTTCTTCTTTCTCCAAGCAAAGCGCCTAGAGACTGCACTTTATTAACGCAAAGCACTTTACAAAGACACAAAATAATAAATGCGGTTTTACCTCCGTTAGCTGAGCATTTCTCCCTTTCAGATCGTTTCATTTAATTTCTTTTTAAACTGCCAGTTCATTGCAAGGCCCTGTGGGATTTAAATCATCCGCATCAACAGGGAATTGATTACAGGAGCTTTTAGCAAAGAAATGGCTTTCCGCAGAATGAGCCCCAAGAGGTCCTTCCAGGTCGATTCTCTCCATGGATTCTGGAGGGAGCTCCATCTTTGCTTTCAATTTTTTTAAATTATTTTTTCTTGTAGCAAAAACTGATGCTGAACCCTCTCCAGCCAGTAATGTCACGGCAGCAGGGTTCTCTTATTGTGACTTTACAGGAGGGTCGCCCTCTTGTCCTGGCCCCCTAGAGTGGTGACCGCTGCCAAGGGACAGAGAACGACAGCACCAATCAGAAAAATCCTGGCGCGTTGCCATGTGGTCCAGCATCCCCCACACCCCCCCCACTCCAGAATCCTAATGATCTCATTAACAGATGAGTGTCTGGTCCGGAAAGTCGTTTTTCATTAAGAGATCCTTCTTTGAGTAGAGGGTCAATGGATGGTCTGCCGGCAGAACAGTAGCTACTGCCTGGTCTGTCTGGTCTTGTGGAGCATTAGCAGAGCCACTGGAATTATGTGATTCTGCAGCTGCAGCATTTTTAGCCTAATTATAGATTTGCAGCATAATTCATGGTCTGCTGCATAATTTGCAGATTTTAACAAAAAAATTGTTTCTAGCTCAAACGGTTCAAAAGTTACTAAAACTGCAGTGACACGTGTTGCTGCGGAGTGGAAGGCCCTTTGCAAAGGTTAACTGGTCGCTTTTCTGTTGCTTATTGCTATATTTGGGTGTTTAACCTGTACTAATGAGATTAAAACAACGCCAAGACAATATAAAAATGACAAAATAATGCAGTAGTACTATCACAGCATGCAGGGCGGTGCGACCGGTGCAGCTGCACTTGGTACTTTCTTCTGAGGGAGCAGGGGTGGTGGGCGCCATGTTTAGACATAAGTCTGTTAAAAACACCTGCTGCTACAGTTTTCAGGCAGCAGTAAAAATTTCATTATAATTCTGGTGATTAATGGAAAGAAATCAAGATTAGTCTCCTGGCAGTTTCCGCTCATGCTAAAGCACTACAGAGGGTTAAGATGTCTGCTGCATAGAACGTGTACCACGCAAATCACTGAACTGTAATTTATGAGGTTAGCTCAGTACGATGCTGCTTTTGTCACAGAGATCCTTTTGTCACTTGCAGTTCATAAGTTACAACCCTTTTATAGCAAAATGAGGTTTGAACTGTTATCAAAGAGCTGAAGGCAAACTGCATGGTCTACGTACCACCCGGCCAAATATTTTAAAACTCATGTTTTCCCTCATGCTTGCATTATCCAAATGTTGCTAAAAGGGTTCTTTTTGGCAGAAGTACATTCTTATTAGTAAAGCCAACCACTATGGCATGTTTTAAATCCTGAGTTTCTGCTTCTCCAAACCATTCTTTAAATAAAGTGCCTACTAGCATCTGTGACATGTGAATCTTACACCTTGTAATTCTCATTTTCTTATGTAACTTTTCCTTTGGCCTGATATACACACATGATTCATTGGCTCTGTATAATGTGTGTGTTGTAAAGTGCTCTGACACCCTACACTGGTATTGTAGCGCTATAAAACCAATATAATGCTTGTGAGAAAGAAACTATGGAGAGATTAGGGGCACTAGTGGAGCGTGGTAGTGAGGACATTTGCAGAGAAGGTGCTTTTTGGGGGCACCAACAAAGATTGCCGCACTGGGTGCCACAAGCGCTGAAGCCAGCACAGACACCATGTTCCACATTACTCCGCATAATTTTCCTTTTCTTGCCACATAATTTACTCAGCTCTGCTGCATTTCTCTGTAATCTGCCGCATAATTCCAATGGCCCTGATCATTAAGCACACTCTTCTCAGGGTTTTGTCACACTTGCTACACTCGTACCACTGTCCTACTCACACAAATCTGAGCACCACGGTTTTTGAAGATGCACCATGTAACAACGCGGTGCAGCCACCTCATAAGTGGCAAATACACAGATAGTAAGATTGACACCTTGACCCCAACACAAAAACAGCCACTTGTCCTTTTAATTTAAAACAGAGATGAAATGATGAATATGACAACACACTCCAGCATGTCCCAAGAAGAAAGAGTGCCCACCAACCTCTCTGTAATGGATACAAACAACATTGTGCTTCTACCACTTATTTCAGGATCAATGCTCCATTTACAATGTTGAAAGTGACCACAATATACGAAACAAAAATTGATCTGGCATTGGTTACTAACCTATTAGCTTTTGTTTCATCACTGCTTTTGTAAATTTTGATTGTTTGTGGAGTTGTGCAGCTGCTAATGTATTTAAAAAACATAAAGAAAAAAAAAATGTTTGTGTTAAAAAAAGCACAGATTGTGACAGTAGCTTCTGAGGTACAGTGAACTTCTTTTGTGCGGATGTGTTTCTTGTAAAAGAGCAGAAAGTTAGCCAGTGGTTGAAACTGGACGACCAATGCCCCGTACTGTATGCTGTAGTGGTTGGAATAATAATGTGAATGACATAGAAAAGACCAAGTGATGGAGAGGGTTTGCAAAATGCCCATATACGTTTGTATGCTATATACACATATCATTGTAGTAAAATTAAAAGATCTTGGGTAACCACCATTAAAATCTGCCCCATACTAAGTGTGACTCTTCCTGTGTGCCTCACAATTTAATTCAGTATGTTCTCCTAGCACATGACTAGGTCTACTCCAGCCCTACTGGTCTTTTAAAGGGCACAAGCCAAGATGTGGTTGACTCTGCAGTAACATTCTGGACAATCTCCTTCATATATTAAAGACAGGGGTCCCATCTAGTATGGGTAATAATGACACCGCTCACTGTGTGGACATTCCCTCTTTCCAAGGAGTTGCTGCTGATGACCATGTTGTCTCCCATGATGCTCTGGCCCAGCTTTGCTGAGCAGATTGGATTATGGATACCTGACCTGCCACCTGTCACTTCAACTCTAGCAGGCTGAGCCCCAGTGCTCCAGACCCTGGCTTTGTTAGAAGGGGGAGTCTTGAAGGGGTGCAGAGTGGTTAGCATGCACCAGAACATTATAGACCTTCCCCCAAGGATGCTTGCGATCAATCATTTACATAAAACTGTAATGCAAATTGTGCCAGTAATCCAGGCCCTCCCTTCCCTACGACCCTGCCTACCTACTGGAAGCACACAATCCTCTTATGCGTGAGGATTTGGACAAGTCTGAGCTGGGTTTTCAGCAGCAAAAGGGGCTTAAGGACACTGTGCCACTAAGCCACAGGTCTTCAGCATCAATGCCAGAGGTGGTGATGGCCTCAGGAAACTAGACTGCCCTCTGTGGGTAGATTTACAATGCTCCAGATGACCAAGCCCATGGTGACAATTACCCCACACTTAACGCCATATAAAGAAAAATCATCTCCGGTATGGCATTCGTTTATAAAAAGAGTGCAAAATGCTATGTGTTTAATACTGTATTCCTTACTTTCGAGTCTGTTTGAGGGTTGCATTTGTGGTCCACTTGCATTTCTTACTAGTTACACAAAGTTATATCATGGTTAGTTGAGTTAGCTGTCACTTGTGAGAGTCACCCTTTCTCATCTGCAGGTTGCCTTGCCACATCAAGGATAGTTGCCTCCGGTGTGCCAGGGCCAATCCCCTTCTCCTGTCCCTGGGTTTAAATATACTTTGAAGTGTAGTTGGGATAACAATAGATGGTGCCCTTCAGTGCCTGCTATGCAGTTGGCAAGATCCAGCAATGCTGGTTGGTCTACAGGCTCTGGTCTCGTGAACTATTTCTGTGCACTGACTCGATGTCTCAGGGTTAGTTGTGTTAACCTATGTATCTGGGTTAGTTGTGTTAACCAATGCTTTTGCATCCTTCTCTCAAGGATCAACTAACTACATCACAGCAGGAAGGGTTTGTTGTATCAAGACTCCCTACATATTGCATGTAACTGAGCTTCCTCAAACAAGGCTGGTGGGGGTTGATTGTCCTTGGACTACCTGTCGCTGTTTTTTGAAGGCAAGCTTCATAATAGCTAGTTATGTTGGCTGTCCTGTCCTCTGTGCAATTACTTTCCTGTCAACCTGGAGGCAGGCATGTTAAGAAGCAGGGCATCCTGGACTTTGCGATGAGATTCAAAGTTGCAGTGTTGTCGGCCAACACAGCAAAGCATGCAGGAAAGTTGGAGTCACTTCTGACAGCTTCTTCAGCTGTTCTTCTTCGCAGGTTCCTTAGTCCATAAGAGTTCTAAAGTGCTGGGGTCAGGGCCCCACTACTTATACTAGTTCTGGCCTTTGACGTAGCCAAACTTCAAAGGCAGTCTTTCCTCCCCACAAGATTCTGTTCTATCCTTCTCTGTCCCAGGCGCTCTTCAGGAGGGGAAGACTTATTTGTGCAGGACGGGTCCAGCCCTATTCAGGTGCAATCCCTATTCAGGTCCAGCCTTACTCAGGTCCCACCACTCTAGCCCAGAAAGACCCACCAGGATATGCAAGGCACACCTAAGCTCCTTTTGTGTGACTGTCTAGAGTGGATGCAGGAGGCCCTCGCTGTCAGCCACACAGACATGGATTCCCCAGGAAGGCACAGAATAGTTAAGCAAGAAAAAGCCCACTTTCTAAAAGTGGTATTTTCGAACCCGCAATTTAAAAACCATCTTCACTAAAAGATGTATTTTTAAATTGTGAGTTCAGAGATCGCAAACACCAGGAATCTTCACCTGAAAGGTGTTTTAAGGCAGATCCCATGTTAACCTATTAAGGAGATAGCCTTTCAATAGTGAAATAAATGCACAGTATTTCACCATCAGGACATGAGAAAACACACCACTACATGCCCTACCTTCTAAATACACTGCACCCTGCAACTGGGACTGCCTGGGCCTACCTTAGGGGTTAGGGAAGGATTACGCCTGGCATGTGGATACACCTGCCAGGTTGACATGGCAGTTTAAAACTGCACACACAGACACTGCAGTGGCAGGTCTGAGACACCTTTGGAAGGCTACTTGTGTGGATGGCACAACCAGTGCTGCAGGCCCACTAGTAGCTTTTGATTTACAGACCCTGGGCACACATGGTGCACTGTACTAGGGATTTACTAGTAAATCAAATATGCCAATCATTGAGCACCTTTATTTTCAAAATGTGTAATGGGTGTCCCCATTAGTGGCGTCTCCTCCACAATGGCGGAAGAGCATTACCCCCCTGGCCTAGAGCACAGAGATGAAAAATAAGTGCACTATTGTTTTATTTTTCATCTGCTGGCTCAGCCATTAGTGCAGGGCTGGGCCAGGGGAAGCGGGAGGGGAAGGAGGAGAGAGTGCACCTAAGTGCACATGTGTGTTTGGCCGGCAGTATCAGGCTGCACAGACCCCAGAGTTGTGTCTGAGTGGCAGACCAAGCCACTTAAACCAATCCTGATGGTGCTTTCATGCTACGTTTAGCATGAAAGCAGGGCCAGGATTGCTGGGAAGCCTGTGCTGGTGTTCCAGTGAAGGCTGGGACACCACAAAAAGAGAAGCGAAGAGCGAGACAGCAGTAGTCGGTAGGAACAGCATGAAAGGTACCTTTTTTATTTTTTTTAAATAATCTTTCCCTGTCCCCGTCATCCCCCCACATCCTTTCTACATTTGTGGCAGACGCTGCAGGCCCCCATAGGTAAAAAATTATCTTAATTTTGCCAAAAACAGCACTTTTTTGTCATAGATGCTGACATATGCCATGAATAAATGGTTGTGTCCCATCTGTCATGTGTGCCCTCTTCATGCAAAAATTACATTCAGTATACCAGAGCCTGAATTTTGCCATTGATGTCATCCATATATCAAAGGTGACCCATAAGTTACCTCTGGTATGTCAAGGCCAGCATTTTGTCATGGTAACCCCGCCAACCCAAATGTCATAACTGTCCTCATTATGCCAAGAATTACATCTAAAGTGCAAGCACCTTCATTTTGCCAAGTGTGCGTCAATGGCAAGAATTTCTTCTAGTATGCCAGTAACAATATTTTTTAAAGTATGTAACGTATGACAAGTATTACCTATAGGTCGCAGTACCAGCATTTTGACACAAGTGTCCATCATGCTAAAAATGGCCTCAGTAATACCTTTGCAAACGTTTGCCATTGGAGACTGTATAAACCAAGAATGTATTCCAGATGCCAGGGCCTATAGATGACATGTGGGCATAAAACCACATCTTCCCTCACGCTCACTTACAGTCACTCACTTACACCAACTCATTCTCCCTCACTTGCACTTTGTCATTTATTTTCACTCACTCAAATGCACTCAACCCTAATCTCACTCACTCTTTCACACTCAATTACAATCACCCTCAATTATTCTTACTCTGAGTTACTTATTCACAATCATTTGCACTCATTTGTTTTCTCAGACATTCTCACATAGTGCTGTATATCCTCCATCTCTTACCCTTTCTCGCTAACTCACACTCACCTGCACTCACTTGTACTCCCAATCATTCACACTTATTCATACTCAGTCACACTCTTTCTCAGTCCCCCTAATTCTTACTCATTATTCTCACTCACTTGCAATCAGCCACTCTCTCTCTCATTCTTTTTCACTCAGTGGGGCACACTCACCCTGACTGACAATCATTCCCACTCATTCTCCCTCACTACCTCCCACTCACTGTTGCTCACACATTTTCACTAACAAACAGAGGCTCATACACACAGTCCCACACGGTCACACATCCTCCTTCACCACAAAAACAACATACAATTAAAATATTTTACTTTACTCGTCTCAGCTGACAGCGAAGGTATCATTCAAGTTATTGGTATAATAAAAACAGAAGTAAGACAATGAGGAAGGATCCCTCAGTCCTATAAGGGCAATCCAATCCTGTGTTCTTGCCAAGTCTGAGGCCAAGAGTCCCAAAGACACTACTTTGAGTCTAGCTCTTCTCCTTCCCAGTCATTACTGGATCCTGCCCACTGTGACTGGGACTCATGTGGTCTTCTTTAGTTGCTTCTGTGGGGTCCTCTTGATCAGAATTTTGTGGAGGTTCAAGAACAGCACATGCAAATATGTCTACACTCTTCACCATAGCAAAGCAGGATACTAGGGAAATTTCTTATGTGATGTTTTTGTAATTTTACTAACTTGTTGTTCCATTATGAGGGTGAGTCTAAAATCCCAAGAATTTCACTTTAGGAAGGATGGTGTTGTATGTTCCAAAAACCATGAGGACTTCAATAAGGCTTATATTTAGGTTTTGCATTGTATCTACGACTGGTGTGAGCAGCCTTGTCTTTACGTTGATCAGATGTAGTTGGTTAGGATGTACTTAACCTTTGATCATTGTGAAAGTGAAAATGAGATTATCTGTACCCTATGTTTATCAGCCTTTTATATATAACTGGATGTAATCTCATGGTGTGGAGTGGTTTGAACTGTGGGAGCACAAGATAAATTGCTGCGATAGACCGCAGGTGTTGGAAGTACTTCTTGTTGAGAAGTTCTGTCAAGGTAGATCAAGAGTCATACGCGATATCCACTCTACCAATATCAATCAAGGATTCTATGTAAGAACATCAAGCACAAAAATATTGTGCTATCAAAAAGTGTTGGTTATAATATCGGCTATGGGCGAGGGATCAAGGAATCAGATTACAATTACCAAGCATGGAGATTGCTCCCATTGGTTATATTTTACTTTGGCCATATTTCAATGTGCCAGCAACCCAATTGCATGGGGAACTTGGAGTAAAGGCCATGATCAATTATAGGATTGCATGAGCGCCCCCCTACTACAAACAATCGGGGGCATATTTGTACAGAAGTGGCGCAGTGTTGTGCCGCGCCAAAATTGGCAGCACCATACTGCATCGTTTCTGAAATGCAGGGATGCAGCACATTTAGACAAATACAGCGCACCACATCTGTTTCCCCTAGCGCTGATGTTAAATTTAGCTTCCAGCACCAACGCAGGCACCTCTTTGTTGCATGGAATTATCGTTTATGTGCAGGAAGGTGTCTCTTCCTGCACATAAACAATCAATAATGGTGATTTTCTCGTTCTGTGTGCTGCAGAATGCAGCACACATAGAAAAAGCAAAAACAAGGAGAAATAAAAGTATTTCTCCTTGTTGTTCCATGCTAACGCCACTCCTAGGGTAGCATTATTTTTTGGTGCTGCCACAAATTTACAAATTCTTGAAAGTCTGGGGCAGTGCCAAGAACAATGGCTGTCCGTCTTTCCCTTTTGTGTGTTTTAACCTCTTTTGCACTCGTTACACGTCTGAGGCTGAAATAAAAGTGCTGGTTCCAAAAAATGAGTGAAGGTGGCCCCCACTAGCTAAAATTAAGCCATGGTATTCAAGTGTGAGTCTTCCTTCATAAGGCTCTCAAAAAATCCAGAACCGAAACACACAGTGAGGAACCACAGTAGCAAACAGGGAATAGCTATGATGACACTTCTAAAGCAAAGCCCTTGTTTGGCCTTCCCTTTGTTTATGGAATAAGTTACAGCAATGTAAATCAAAACAGTAAAGAAATAGGTGCTGTATTCACTGTAATGCAGACCTTTGTGCAAATAAACATATTAAGGGCCTGGTTTACTACAAAGTGGTGCATCAGGAGGGGCATATTCACAAGGTGGCATTAAGCCACAAAAAGTGGCTCAGCGCTGCCTTGTTAATGTGGCGTACTGCACAGCGCCACCGGAGCGTCACAAAAAGTGATGCTCCATTACGCAAAGGTTTTGTAAATCTGGCCCTAAATGAGCAAGCTTACTCACAACAGTCAAAGACAACATCCTTCCTACAGTGCCCTAAATGCTCCAAAAGGGGTGTGATTGCACAACTGGATCCGCCAAGCTATTTCCGTACTCTCCATGTTTAGGCCCGCAGACTGGGACCTATACATAAAGATATAATTAGCCAGGACTTGAGAGGCACTGCTTACTTAACCTCATAGGTGCAGTCAATATAATACTCGCCTTGGGTCAGCGAAGAGCATTATTGGAACTAGACTGTGCAGGCCCCTTTGTTCATCCCTTTAAACTGATGTGTCTGAAGACAAGGGAAAATCAGGCCCATTTGTTAGCAAGTCCAAGTCTCAGAAACAAAGGCCCATATTTATGCTTTTTTTGCTCCGCATTTGCGTTGTTTTTTCATGCAAAAGCGGTGCAAACTCACAAAATATACTTCTATTTTCTAAGTTTCTGCCGCTTTTGCGTAAAAAAATGACACAAATGTGGCACAAAAAAGTACAAATGTGGCCCAAAGAGTCGAGGAAGGGAAGGGAGTCCAAATGTAAACTATTGGCTCGTTCTCTCTCCATTCTTTTGTGCCTGTTTCAAACGCCCTCTGTTCCAGGAGGCTTTTCACATCAGCTTTTAGTGCGATCAAAGAACAGCCGGATTGCCTTTGTGTGCACCACTGTCATGTCTCTGGATATGGACCACTTGTATTCCTGTCATTGTATTCTATGCTGCTGTTAGTTTTAAGTGCTTTATAAATACAGAAAAATGAAGTGAAAAATCACTTGGCTCATCCTACCACGTCGGAGGAAAGGATATCTGAACACAGAGTGTTGGCCACGTTTAAAACTATGCAGAATATTATCAGCTATCACTCAACCGAGTCCCAGAATCCCAGGAGTTTCAAAAAGAGATGAGGCTTGATCAACAGTGGAAGATCCCTGATACTTCAGTAGAATCTGACATTTTGTGAACAGGCCACAATGTGCTCCTGTTGGCACCCAGCTCTTGGCAAATCCGCGAGGACTTTTCCAAGGGACTTACTGGCTAGTCAAATACACACAGACACACACACACGTGCCCTGCTTAGCCATCTATCATCTAAATGATTTGAGTAAAGAGCACATCCTTGAGAGGGGACAATATTATCAATGTAGGTATTGAATATTTTCTACTTAATGTGCTGCTGCCACTCCAATCTCCTGATTATGGATATCCCTATCCCTGGCTTGTCATTAGACAAAAGCTCAGGCGGTTCAGCCTAAACTCCTAAAGTGTCACATAGGAGCCACAAAAAACAAAAACAAAATAAAAAATATATATATATATCAACAACATTCATGAAATACTTCACGAACGACCGCACTCCGGGATCTCTTATTTCACAAAATTCATTTATTCAGGCTCTGTTAACTTTGTTTACAGCTCAACAATCACCTGCCCTACGGGTTATGTATAAAAATATATATATCACTTATTGAACTGTTCAATTGTTTATATATATATATATATATATATATATATATATATATATATATATATATATATATGCAAACACACATATACTGAACAATTCAATAAGTGATAGTTGCCACATAAATACAAGAAGCCAATATGTGAAATCTATTGAAGCCAACAAAAGAACTGACTCACGACTGCGTGGTTTCCTGTCATCCACCTTTGTAGGTGTCCTTCATTCCACCACCATATATCCACTAGCATTGACTTCTTCTACTGAACCAAAACTTGGCATACCCTTCTCTCCAACGTTGATGAATTCCCTTCAAACACAAGGGATTTTTCCTTGAAGATGGTAAATTGGATGCTTTTCTACTGACTCATACTATTATTCTCCAATCTCTTAAAATCTACTTCACAGTAGGAGCCAACCGTGCCCAACAAAACACACCCTAAAATCAACATTGTCTGTGATGCCTCCTGGAAAAATGCTTGCCGAAACAAACGCCAGGTTGACAAATTCATTGTATGCAGAGATTTCAATCTTTCTAGAAGGTAGCGCATCAGTATCCAACAGCGCAGCCTCCTTAAGAGATAATGGGAATATCTTACACTGAATCAAACTGACCAATCACACCAGTGCAGTCTGGAATCCCATACGCTGAGACACCATTCACGGGCACTGTCTCACCATAAATCTGGTTAATTTCTTTGGTCACTTCCAGCTGCCGTTCGCTATCATGAGGTTCGCAGGCCAACTCAACCAGCGGGAAATCTGGATCAGAAATCTGAATCCTTATCGAATCGACTCATTTCTGAAAATGGGATGTAGAGGTAAGAAGTCACTGCAGGAGGCATCCCGTTAGATTCTATCGTCTCAGTATTCCCCTCTAAGCACACTGCTATTATCTTATGATCTAGAAACTCATGAACCTTCCTCAGCATGCCTTACGTAGAAATCTCTCTTCAGCACGCTTTCAGAACTCCTTTCCCTCAGTACACACTGCCTCTGCACTTTCTACCACTGCCTGTCTTTAACATCTCCGTTCTCAGTATACCCATCCTAGCGCCTCTTCCTCCCTCCGCCACCACTCAATAGTCTGTCCCCCAGTATCCCCATTCTGCATTCCTCAGCATTCCCCACATACCACATCATTCCATCACCCACTTTTTATCAACAACTCAGTATCCTCATGCAATTGCCTCCTTTCCTTAACAGCTGATCATTAGCATCCTCCATGTTCAACTTCCTATTCTCTCAGTACAGTTTCCTCCAGAACCCCTCCCTCAACACACTCTCCCTCAGTGTCTTTCTCCAGCATAACCTTCCCCGGGTACATCTCTGTTCGTATGCATTTTAGGAAGCTGGTTCTTTATATAGTGGATTAAAAAGATGTACACTGTGAAAGGAGTCAAAGCAAATCCCAAAGGAATTACAAAGGCACAAATGGAACCCCAAATGCTCTCTTTTGGGGTAGTGTGGGCGAGCACGTAGACATATCAGAGGGTAGTGGTGAGAATGTAAGGCACACACTCATACAGTGAGAAACACAATAAAGAAATCTAGCACCAATTTATAAAAATAACACATTGCTTTTATATAAACTTTGATATCAAGATAACCAGAATCAGGTGAGTACTTTTCAAGATAGGAATTTTTACAGTTTCTAAAAGTTGACATAGTATAATGTTTGAGTAATGTTATGAGGGAAAAACATGTACTGCATTCGGACACTTCACAGAGACTTACGGGACTGTTCTCCAGGACTTAAAGTGAGTATGGGGCACGGTCCAAGGCCACATCCACAGGTCACCTCAGAAGGCTTTGGGGTGAAGAGTTATGTTACGCCGTCAGGTGTCCCATTCACTTCAATGGGGAATGGTCTGGTCGGGAAGTTCTGCAAGCTGGGACTGGAAGGTCAGGTCAGGGCAATCCACAGCGGGGCTCAAATTGAGGTCCTTGGGCACATAGGGCACCGTCGGTACACTTCTCCTTGATCTGTGTGGCTTGGGTGCAGTGGTGTCTTCTGGTGTCTGATCCTGAGCAGGGGTTACTTGCAGTTCCAGGGGATGGGGGGGGCCTCAGAAACAGCCTGCAGGCATGGACTGGGGGTCCAGCCAGACCAAGCCATCAAGTGGACTCAGGTCTCACAAGGCTGGGAGATGTGGGGACATCCTTGGTTCTCTTCTTCTCGGTCTGGGAAGGATGGGTGCAGAGGTGTCCTAAAATGTCGGGTCCTTATTTCCTGATCACTCGCAGTTGCAGGGGGGTCAGCAGAAACAGGCTGCGAACACCTTTGAGAAGTCCACAGTGGGCACACTCAAGGTGGGTTTCATCTTTGGCAGACCTCGGCGCCACACTAACTCCATTGGCCCACTTCAGCTCGGGCAAGGTGGCTCAGAGGCAGTGGTGGCATCTGGCATCGCGTTTTTGCCGGTCCCGGACATAACAGTTCTTTCTTCATTGCCTGCAGGTCCAGGGAAGCAGCTCCTCAACTCCAAGGGAGTTCTCATCTTGGTGATCCATGAAGCACTAGCAGCTGTCCTGGTTTCTTGGAGGTTGCAGTGGCAGACAGGTCAGTTCCTGTTCGAGTGTTGGGTGCAGCATGCAGGCTAGCAGGGTTGGTGTCAAGTCAGTCGTGCTCCTCGGTTCTCGGGTTCAGCAGGCTTCTTGTCCACTCCTTCTTTGGTGTCGAGTGAAGATCTGTTTTCCTGCTATCTGGAGTCCCCCAGATATTCAAACTACGGGGTGTTACATGAAGTGAAGGGTAGTAGCCAATTGGCTACTTACCCTTGGGGTCATTACACCCCCTAGATGACCACTGCCTGAGGGGAGTGGGCATCACCCTGTCCAGAGTTCTTAAATTTCACCACACATAAGATGGCGGATTTTCCTAGGCTCTGTCCACTTCAGGCTGGTTACTCTAGGGACGTGTCCAGCCTGGAACTGTGACACGCTTCCTGTATAGCTAAATTTCCCACCTGTCCAGGTGCGAGATGGGCCCTACGGCAGGGGGTCGGCTTCATCCTTTGAGGATAGCCAGTTCTGCATACCAAAGATGTTGGGTATCCTTGAAGCTTCCTGTCTTGGAATGTAGATTTGTGGGTCATCCTGTTTGGAGAGGGTTGTGTTAACACCCTGGTAAGAGCAGGCTTTGTTTCTGACCTCCAGAGTACAAAGGCTTTCACCTTTGGAGGTCAGATTCTCGTCTGTCAGTGACAAGCTGGCAAGAACTAGCCACTGTAACCACCAGCAGTTGGTAGGTTTTCAGGGGACACCTCTAAGGTGCTCTTCGGATGCATGCATTAATAAATGCACCACTAGAATCAGTGAGGCATTACTAATATGTGATGTCTGATACCAAACATCCCTAGTTTCAGTGAAGCCATCATGTAGCTGGGGAACTTGCATCGACAAGTGTCCAGCACATTTATTTAAAATGGCTTCACTGCACACTTATTATGTCTAAGAATCGACAAAGACATAGCAGGGGCATCTCTGCATTTAAAGACATGTCCACACGTGTAATATAATGCACCCTGTCTTAGGGCTCTAAGGTGGCTGTAGGGGTGACTTACAAATACTGCATGCAGTGTTAAAGGGACATGCACATAGGTTGTGCGACATGTCGTGTTTTCACTTTTAGGGAGCACTTTGTCATGCAGCCTGCAATGGCAGTCAGCTTGAGGTTGGTGCTGGGTCCCTTAGAGTGGTCCAAGTTGTGCTGCAGCTCTTAGGGACCCTCTTCAGTACTTAGGCCCTAGGTACCAGTGGTACCATTTACTAGGGACTTACAGTGGTGCTAAAGGGACCTGGCCCCTTGGGGATTGAGTGATGGGGTGTATTGTTTTGGGGAAGGAACTCTGGCACTGGGGACCTGGTTAGCAGGAACCTGGTGCACTTCAACCAAAGCTGCATCAAAAAACAGGTAAAAAGAAGGGGCTTACTGCATCCAGAACCCAGCTTCCTACAGTCTGTCTATCTGCATGTTCCAAGGAGCAGCTCAAACACGAGGAGAAACCTGAGGTCCTGATGCTGGCAGTGTCATCAGAGAGGCGCCTTGCTGCAGTCCAGGGGATTTGAAACGTGCATCATCTGCGCAGGAAGATAGACCACAAGGAAGAGGGCCCTTGTTCTGATGAGTGTTGATCCTCCTCACAGAAAGAGAGATGGGAAGAGGTGGACAGAGGAAGATGATAAAGGATAGAAAGGGAAGGGTGAGGATAAGTGGTCTTTCCATCAGCAACTTTCTCTGCACCTTAATAATTCTGACACAGTGTTAAACAGAAGTCTACCTGAAATAGCACATATACAGTTCCACGCTGCTAGCGACCGCCATGCATTTATTTCAAATTGCCAAGCGCTTTTGTATCGGCACATACAACATTACATTATTATTTTCAATGAATGGTATATTGCACAGCATGGGACATGACAATATCATGTGTACATTATTGCCTCTCTACAAGGCAGCCATTTTAATAACGACGAGTTATAGATCTGTATGTTGTAATTCGAACTGGATCTCACCCAGACTTTTCGAGGTGTATATATTCTCCATTGTCTTTATCTATGATGATACCTTACATGCTTAAATCTAAAGAATAGTAGTTCAGAGAAAGAAGGGGTATTTAGTGATAATTTTTCCAAAACATTATCTTTTATATTGACTTCAACAAGCACTGTGTTGTCTAAGAACAACCAAATGCACTCGCTCTGTGAGCTCTCAAGAGGCCAAGTGATCCAGCTCCTTCAGGTTCTATGCCATGATCTTTCCTTATTGACTTCCGGTTTCAGACTCAACCCTCTGGATGTCCTTCTTGTTTTCATTGATGCACTTGGCCATGGGACAGTCACTTAGAAGATAAAAGACTACTGTCCTTATTCAAATATCGCTCTAATTTCAAACCGGAGTTCCAAGTTGGGCGCAAATTGTGCAGCCACAGCTATTTCGCCATATAAGACCAGTTGGACAATCGTGTGGGCAAAAAGCATAGATTTACGTTTTGCATACTTCAGAAAGTGAAAGGTCATGTGCATGTACAATTTACATGTCATTACCCAGTCCAGCCTTTGAAATTCAGAATGATCGTCAACCAGGGGATCTGCTAATACCAACCTTGTGAAGTTGCTATTTTGCCACTTAGAATTTCAAACTAGAATAGCAAATTAAAATTAGATATGGTAGGAGGATTTTGGACTGAATCTTCTGTTGACCAATCATTGCTCAGATCAGAGCTGTATCTGCTAGTTTGATTATGTCTCCGAGCTTCTCATTGCTCCCGAGGGCGCTGGCGTCTCTCACAGTTCATAAATAGACATGTAGGAGTACATTGTAGAAAATAACAAGAGGAGAGTCTCAAATGTACTGCAGGACCCCAAAGTATTTCTCATGGTTGACAATTACCACAGTTGCCTAGCGTTAAGGACACTCCCTGACACTTTCCACGTTCACTACACTGCCACTCTCTTTATCTCATTTTTGCTGAGTCTTTTTAATTCCTTCTTTCTCCCTTTTTCGGTCTTTTTCTTTCCCCTCACTTCACCCTATTTTCTCGTTCTCTCTCTTGCTCTGGTCCAAAGTCTGAGGATTTAAACAAGCCCTGGTGCCCAAACATGAGTGTGTACAAGACAGCTGCAACCATGAGCCAAATTAAGCACTAGGGAGGACATCTGGGCACCCTAGCTAAACTTTACTCCTGGATGGTCAGGATGAATTTCACTGTGTTGAATCATGGTTTAGGGCCATGGTGCAGGTTCTGGGTTTGTCCATTGCCAACAGCAGTGGTGCAACACTTCGTGATTGACTGATATCAGCATTTGTGCCTCTGAGGGAAGTCCCTCTGTCTATGCTTTCTGCTCAGCGAAGGAGCTAGCCATCTTGTGCATTTGATCATGTGAATGGAGAATACTTATAAACGTTGCTGGTCTTGATTTCAAAGGAAAATTCTTGGAAGGTATTGCGTCTGCATGTAAAAATGCTTTCTACGCATATTAAACCAAGGTGTGAGTAGATGAAAAGTAAAAAAGATTCCTTAGTAGATATGCTTGAATTTATCAGTCTTATGTTTTTGTGGCACTACAGATCGTTACAACAATAACCGAACTGAGAAAGAAATTTAAGTCATCTTCTATTTACATCTATTTTATTTAAGGTACATTTCATCATAATAATATTTAAAGTGTTGGTGTTACTTGCATGGCTTGTTCTATAATAATAATACCATCCTTTTCATACAGCACTTCATAATAAACGTCTGCCTTGTCTAAGCAAAGTAAACAACATGTGCTACTAGAACTCAGTTTAATGGTGCTGAATTTATTCTCCTTTGTAGTTTGGAAGAATGAGCTAGCCTTGCTGAGATTTCAACTTCTGACCTGCAGCACACATTCGATACCAGCAGGGCGCGTTTTAAGGTACAGAGCCATCTTGCCAGCATTATCTGTACTTCTTAATATATTTCAGCGTGACTCTGTCATCTCATATACCTGTGTTCAATAAAAAAGTAAAATAAAATAAAAACATGAGCATCATGGCTCATGTAGTACTCGCCCTAAGAAATACTAAAGTGTAGTGTTTACACATACACTGATTAATCAGTCAACTATCGAAGCATCTCTCGAAATCCTCTAAAGTGAAACACGCTCTCTCAGTGAAATCTAGCACCCCATTGTGTTGTCTGATGTTGGTGAGACAGTGCCAGGGAGGTCAAAGGGCCTCATTTAGAGTGGGAAAGCTACCTTAAGTCAGCAGATATCCTGCCCCACCAATTTGTAGTTCTTCCAGCTCATTTAGAGTCAGAAGGACCACTGGATTTCTAAAGGCACACTCTCAGAATCAGAAACCCTCGACATGGTGACCTGTCGGCATTAGCACTTTCAGGTCAGAGAGTTCAACCACAGGGGCATGGTCTAGGCATCTTTGAAGATGGCGGCACCGTGCAGAGCCGCGAGCCAAGTCTGGCCTTTCTTTGGGAGCAGACATGGGCGTAGGAAGTGTGGGGGACGCGGGGGACGTATCCCCCCCAGATTTTGGAGGATGGGGGACACGGGGGACGAAGGTGGGGGGGACAAGGGGACAAAATAATTTCCCCTTTTACATCTATTATTCAGAGGGCCATTAGCGCACAAAAGCGCTACTTTTAATAGCCCTGTAGGGACCATCCTCCAATCTGATGGTAACAGAATGAACGTGAGTCAGGAGGCCCCCTGCGCCCTCTGCCGTTTTGTTTGTCCTGTTCACAGCTGTGGGCATTAAGGGTGCTCATAAGAACAAAGGGCACAAGGAGAAGAGTTTTGGATGATTACTGTCTGCATCCCCTGCTGCCGCCTTGAAGAGAAGCACTGCAGGAGGCCTTCAAGAGGAGCTGCAGAACAATGAGGAAGATCTAAAGAGGAAACAGAGACTCTGTGAAACACAATATTTGTATTTGCCTAAGATCACACCAGTTGGTGAAACAGTGAAGTCGAAATTGGGCCCAGATTTTACCCTTTCCCACAACAATTTAGCTATTAGAAGGGTATATTTTTCTAACATTTATGTTTAATGTTTTGTTATCTAGGTAATGAAGGGCTTGATTATAGCGTGGCTAACAGGGAGAAGCCATATTTAATTTTGGGCTGTTATACCTAGCGTTATTATTTATGTTGTTGTTATTGTTGCATACTTAAGCACATTGAAGTATATTATCATTACTCTATCTTTTCTTCACTGTACTCTGAAACAAACTACCCTATGCCACTGCACCCTACACCACTTTTCTCCACTCTGTGCTACTCTACACCACTGCAATCTATGCTGTACCACTCCACTCTACACCACGCCACTGCAATCTATGCTGTACCACTCCAGTCTACACCACTCTACTCTGCAGCACTCTACACTACGCCACTGCAATCTATGCTATTCTACTCTAACCACTGTACACTAAATCCCTGCACTCTTCACCACTTTACTCAAAATCAATGCACTCTATGCCACTGCACTTTATGCCAATCTACTCTGCACTGCAGCACTCTATTCCACTGCTTTCAATGCCACTGTACTCTGCGCCACAGCACTCTAGGCGACTGCACTCTATGCCACTCTACAATACACCACTGTACTCTGCGACCCTCTAATCTGCAACATTACACTCTGCCACTGAACTCCACGCCACTCTACTCTGCACCACTGCATTCAATGCCACTGTACTCTGTCCCACTGCACTCTTTTCTGCACCACTGCACTCTAATCTACTCTACACAACTCCACTGTAGGCCCTTCACTCTACTTTGAAATCATCTCCTCTATGCGACTGCAATCTACGCAACTCCACTCTATGCTATGCCAGTCTAATCTACCCTGCACCACTCCAATGTACCCTGCGCCACTCCAATCTGCTCTGCACCGCTCTATGCTACTGCACTCTACATCACTATGCTCCACTCTGCAACAATCTACTCTTCACCACTATACTGAACTCTGCAGCAATCTACTCCATGCCACTGCACTCTATGCCACTCTATTCTACTCAGCACCACAGTACTCTAAGCCACTCTTCTCTACTCTGTATCACTCTACATGACTGCCCTCTATGCCACTCTACAATACACCACTGTACTCTGCGACCCTCTAATCTGCAACATTACACTCTGCCACTGAACTCCACGCCACTCTACTCTGCACCACTGCATTCAATGCAACTCTACTCTGTCCCACTGCACTCTTTTCTGCACCACTGCACTCTAATCTACTCTACTCTATACCACTCCACTGTAGGCACTTTACTCTACTTTGAAATCATCTCCTCTTTGCCACTGCAATCTACGCAATTCCACTCTTTGCTATGCCAGTCTAATCTACCCTGCACCACTCCAATGTACCCTGCGCCACTCCAATCTGCTCTGCACTGCTCTATGCTACTGCACTCTACATCACTATGCTCCACTATGCAACAATCTACTCTTCACCTCTATACTGTACTCTGCAGCAATCTGCTCTATTCCACGGCACTCTATGCAACTCTATTCTACTCTGCACACTGTACTCTAAGCCACTCTTCTCTACTCTGCATCACTCTACATCACTGCACTTTACACCAGTGCATTCTATGCCACTCTACTCTACACCACTGCCCTTTATGACACTCTGCTCTGCAACACGGCACTCTGCCACTGAACTATACTCCTCTCTACTCTGCACCACAGCACTCTACTCTGCACCGCTCAACTATATGCCACTCTACTGCACTCTACACCAATGTACTATATGCCACAACACTCTATGCCACTCCACTCTGCATCACTGCACTCTACACCAGTCTACTCTACCTTGCACCACTCCACTCTACCATGCACAACATCACTCTATGACACATCACTCTGAACCACTGCAATCTATGCTGTGCCACTCCACTCTGCTCCCCTCTACTCTTCACCACTCTACGCTACTGCACTGTACGCTAAACCAGTGTAGTCTTCGTCAATGCACTCTACACCACTTTACTCAAAACCAACGCACTCTATACCACCACACTCTACACCAATCTACTTTGCACCACTGTACTCTATGCCACTTCACTCTAGACCACCCAACTCCACTCTATGACACTTCACTCTGACATTACACTCCATGATACTAGACTCTGACACTCTATTCCATTAAACTCTAACACTTTCTCCACTCTGTAACTCCCTACAGAACTCCCTATACGGCACTCCATTCCACTTTACTCCACTCTATGCCACTCCACACCACTCTATGCCACTTCAATCTACGGTACTCTACTCAACATCACTGCACAACCCTCTATGCCACTCCACTATACAACAATGTACTATGCTCAACAGCACTCTACCCAACTTTCTCTACGCTAGTTCACATTACTTTACTTCACTCTACTCCAGTTCACTCATATTTATGCCTTTCCACTCTACGACACTCTGCCACTCCACTCTATTACACTGTGACACTACTCCACTCTACTACTACTTTATGGCATTGGCGCTTGATTAGAGATTCAGATCTCCGTTGATTGCCTTCTCACTCATATGAGACGTGAGTCAGATTTATCTTCGCCGTTTTGGTTACAAGCACTCTGTAACCCTTTTAACTTAAGCTTAACGAAGGCTTAGGATGATCCTGATGCTTGTCTAGGGGATCAAAATATCATCAGCCAAAGTACCTTGACTTGAATTTGTGATATTGTACATAAGTTGGCATAAGCATAGGTACTATGAGCTAATGACTTCTTGATTCACTATTTGAGTCATTCATGTAAAAGTCGGTGTATTACAGCTTGTAAAGCATTATTGTGGATGCTAACCTTGTAGGAAAGTAGCCTCTTTCTAGATTGGTTACCCCCACATTTGGTCTGTTTGCCAGTGTGTTTGAGTGTGTCTACTGGGATCCTGCTAATCAGGACCCCAACAGTTATGCTCTCTCCCTTAAATTATGGTTGTTGCATACTGGTAACTCAGTATTTCACCCAAGATTGGCATACTGGTGCCCCCTTATAAGTCCCTATTATATGGTACTTGGGTACCCAGGGCATTGGGGTTCCAGGAGATCCCTATTAGCTGCAGCATTTCTTTTGCCACCCATAGGGTGCCCATGCAAAGGCTTCTGCAGGACTGCCATTGCAGCCTGCGTAAAAAGGTGCATGCACCCTTTCACTGCCAGTTACACTGCACCAGGTCACTTATAAGTCACCCCTATAGCAGGCTCTCCAGCCCTGAGGGCAGGGTGCAGAGTACCTGTGTGTGAGGGCACCCCTGCACTAGCAGAGGTGCCCCCACGACCTCCAGGACCATTTTCCCAGACTTCAGGTGTGCGGGGATGCCATTTTACACGTGTACTGGAAATAGGTCACTCCCTATTCCCAGCTACATAATGGTAACTCTGAACATAGGTATGTTTGGTATCAAACATGTTGGAATCATACCCCAAGGCTTTTGCAAGCATTGGTTGTATGATTTCATGCATTCTGGGGGCTCCTTAGAGGACCCCCAGTATTGCCATTCCAGCCTTCTGAGGTTTTCCAGGCAGCCCCAGCTGCTGCCACCTCTGAGACAGGTTTCTGCCCTCCTGTTGCTTGAGAAGCTCAAGCCCAGGGAGGTAGAACAAAGGATTTCCTTTGGGGGAGGGGTGTTACACCCTCTCCCTTTGGAAATAGGTTTGGAAGGGGTAGCTTCCTTCCCCAGGCCACTGGAAATGCTTTGAAGGGCACATTTGGTGCCCTCCTTACATAATCCAGTCTACACCAGTTCAGGTACCCCCAATCCCTGCTCTGGCATGAAACTGGATAAAGGAAAGGGGAGTGACCACTCCCCTGTCCATCACCACCCCAGGTGTGGTGCTCGGAGCTCCTCCAGAGGGTCCCTGGGTTTTGCCATCTTGGATTCCAAGTTGGCAGCGAACTCTGGGAGCATCTGAGTGGCCAGTGCCAGCAGGTGGTGTCAGAGCCGTCCCCTGATAGGTGCTTACCTGTTTAGCTGACCAATCCCCCTTTCAGGGCTATTTAGGGTCTCTCCTTTGGGAGGATCTTCAAATTCAGATTGCAAGACTCCAGCAGGAATCCTCTGCATCCTTTACTTCACCTTCTCACCGAAGAAACTGCATCTGGACCCTCCAGGAACTCCACAAACTGCAACAACGAAGCAAAGACGACTTCTGCAACATTGTAACTTCAGCTCCTGCCAGCAACTGAAGCTGTTTCCCGGTCGTGCATCCTCAGAGGACAGCCTGTCCAGTCTGCACCAGAAGAATGAACGAATCTCCCTTGGAGTGAAGGAGTCACTTCCCTACTTCAGCAGGCACCTCTCTGCAATGATGACCATCTGCATGGGTCCCCTCTCCTGACGAGTTGCATGGATCCTGCATCACGGGTGGTAGACTGAAGTGGTCCCGATGGTCCTGACGTCCTACTGTCCAACTTTGGTGGAGGTAAGAGATTGCCTTCTCACGCAAGACAGTACCCCGTGCACCATGTGTTTTTCAGTTGCCAAGGCGTGTGGAATCCTTCTATGAAATTCTTTGTGCACAATGTAGCTCCGGTCCTCAGCACTCCTTCCTGAGATGCACAGCTTCCTGAGTGGTTCTCTGGCGGCGTGGGATCCTTTGTTTTTGTGCAGCGTGGGCCTCCTTTTGCGACTCCTTTGTCCCCGTGCTGGGGGACTCCTGTGTGTGCTGGCTGGTATTCTGTGGGCTCTCTGAGTTGCTGAGAGCCCCCTCTGACTCCTCCTGCTGGGTAGAGTCCACCAGGTCCCTCCTGGTCCCGGGCAGTGCCATTTTCAACTAACCATGAGCTTTGCCTGTGCCAAAGCTTGTTGGTGGAATCCAGCGATGTAAACCAGACTGCAATCATCCATCCGGTGTGGGATATCATCTGCACCAACCTGCATCCATCTTCTTGGGTGCAGTACTGACTGTTGTTCTTCACCAGTGGTTCTTCTTTTGCACCTTGATTCGGGTTAGCGGGGGCTCCTGTCCTCCCTGGACTCTTCTGTGCTTCTTGGACCTAGTCCCATTCTTCCACAGGTCTTTAGGTCCAGGAATCCACCCTTTGTGTCTTGAAGTATCTTCTGGTTCTTGCATTATCTCCTTTCTTGTGTTCTTGTGTGTTCTGGGAAAGTTACTGTGAGTTACTCCTGCTTTCCTGGGCTCTGAGGTGGGTTCTATTACTTACCTTTGGTATTTTCTAATATTCCCGGCGCCCCTCTACACACCACACTTGCCTAGGTGGGAAACCGACATTCGCATTCCACTTTCTTAGTACATAGTTTGTGTTTCCCCTAGGCCCATTTCTAACTATTGTGATTTTCACTAATGGTACTGTTTTCTGTTTTTATTGCTATTGCTGCATACTAGTGTATATAATTGGTGTATTACTTACCTCCTAAGGGAGTATAGTCTCTATGGTATTTTTGGCATTTGTGTCACTAAAATAAATTACCTTTATTTTTGTAACACTGAGTATTTTCTTTCATGTGTGTGAGTACTGTGTGACTACAGTGGTATTGCATGAGCTTTGCATGTCTCCTAGATAAGCCTTGGCTACAGCCACCCCTAGAGAGCCTGGCATCTAGGCACTGCCTACATTTCACTAATAAGGGATAACTGGATGTGGTATAAGGTGTAAGTACCATAGGTACCCACTACACACCAGGCCAGCCTCCTCCAAACCACTGTACTATACAGGTTACTTTTTAAATTTGTCTTGTAATTGGCGGCATTGGGTCATCCAGATAACTTGTGTAATGCCCGAATACCAGTCTTTCTCGATTTCCCCTGATGTTTTCCCACTACATTTGATCTTTTATATTTTGATTGAATAAATGCATAAAACATTCCATTTGCATACTACTTTATTATCATTGTTTATGGGAGTGGTGTTGCATTTTTTCCAGGGACCACTGTTCCTTCAAAGTTAAGTTTACTGCTCCATTCTAGGACACTCTACTTACTCCATGATACTATGCCACACCAGTCGATGACACATCATTCTCCTTTATGCCATTAACTTTGAGCCATGCTGAATAGTAGTCTCACTAGTGTACAGCATGGCTAAAACACATTGGCAAAGGCAATAGAACGTACATAGGCGAGACCTATTAGCTTTGCCACTGCTTGTTTATAAGGTATGAACTTTAAGGTGACTTGCAATATCCTTATGTACACAGGGGGTATTTTACCCCATATAATACATGGTCACACCACCAACTTTCCCACAAACCACTTTAAACCTTAGTGCATAGGTTCTGTCATTCCAAGCTATTAAAGTAGAGCAGAAGAAAGAAAAGCAACATTCAATGTTTTGCTTTAAACAGCTTTATTAATTATGCTCCTTGACCTGATCTGCCTTTTACCTTGGCTGCTAGCTCTGGCAGAAGGCATTGTAATGTCAGAAGTCGACTGTAATAACCCTATCATAGTCATTTTCTGATGTCTTTTCTTTATAATCAGTGAATGTCTTTTCTTTACACGCTGTGACTTGGTGCATCACAAACAGCAGTTTCTAAATAAATTAGTGACTGCAGTTTATAGAGAGATTAGAGAATCCATGTTTATATGGCCTGTAACTCCAAGAGCTTCTTCAGTTGAAATGTTCCCAGTTATGACTGACGTGGAGCTGAGCTTCCCAAGATCACACACAGGAGTAGAAGTGTTATTCGAACTATGGTTTCCGAGCACAGTTTACAACTATTGTACCTAATCGCTTTTGATCTCTCCGGTGCGGTTCCAATTGGCATGAGGCGAAGGGCATGATGGGTGTGGGGCGCAAAGGGTATGTTCTTCCTTTTTACCCTCCTACCTTGATTTGCTTGGTGATTGAAGATGCAAGGTTAATCAACATGTTATTTTCACAATTGAGCTAATTACTTTGTGAATATAAATAACAATAAAAGATACTTTCAGACTGTGTAAACATGCCTTCCTTTCTCCCTATTTCACTTCCATTATATATTATTGTGTATATTTATCGGAGCCTGCAGTTCGTAAACAACGAGCGATTTGTATAGGGTTGATTGAAAGTCCCCAAGGCTGTCCCTGTCCCCCCCAGAAATGTATTGTCTCCTACGCCCCTGGGAGCAGACCGTGGAGAACTGCAACTTCACCAAATATTTCGTAACCTGCTGTGTCAAAAGGTCTGGTGATTTGCCCGGAGTGTTTTTCTCCTAGTGCCTCACTTTTTTACTTTGTAAACGCCGCCCCTGGGGTATTCCTTCAATTGACTGCAGAGGCTGCACCCACTGTTTTGAATGCCTTCCTCCACTGACTCAGTTTCACTACTCCCACTACTAACCACCAATCCTAAACCTACTGATAGATCTAAGACCTGGCATAGGAGGCACATTTATTGGAATGCTGGACTGTTAGTTTATGGGATAAAATTTGGACTAAGATACATAAATCTACCAGAGCTGCCAACACATTATAATACCCTTTTTCATTTACCACCATTCATTGCTTACTCCTGTTAATCTACACCGATTCCCCTCCAATCTTGCTGGTCCTGCAACCCCCAACATGCTGATATAAAACACATGCTCTTTCAATGTCCTAATGTTCATCCATTGTGGAAACGAATATGGAATTATATTAATACAATTTTAAAAATCAACATACCTTTTTTGTTTTTTTGGAAATGGCTCTTTCTGTAGGGTTATCCCCATGCTTTTTGCCATTCTCCTCCTATTTTTCTGACCCTCTTTTGTTGGCTTTAGGACTCTGGGCACTTTACCACTGCTAATCAGTGCTAAAGTGCATGCTCTCTCTCCCCTAAAACGTGGTATAATTGGCTTACACCTGTTTGGCTTATTTAAATTACGTGTAAGTCCCTTGTAAAGTGGTATACCATATTCCCAGGGCGTGTAAATTAAATGCTACTAGTGGGCCTGTAGCTCAGATTGCGCCACCCACAGAAGTAGCCTTTCTAACTTGTCTAAGACCTGCCACGGCAGCCCCTGTGTGAACAGTTTACTGCCACATTGACTTGACAAGTCAAGCTACTTGCCAAGGCCAAACTCCCTTTTTACTATACCTAGGTCACCCCTAAGGTAGTTCCTAGATAGCCCTATGGGCAGGGTGCTGTGTATGTAAAAAATATTTTTCTGTGGTACATGTCCTACTAGTGACAAACAGCCTTTGTTGTTTTTCACTGCTGTGAATACTACTTCTCTCGTAGGTTTACATTGGGAATCACCCTATATATCTCTAAATGGTAATTTCTAATCCGTGAAGAGTAGCGAGGGCAAGTTTGGTATGTTTGAAATGGTAGTGAGAAATCCTGCTTTGTCGTGTAGTTGGATCTTACATTATTATTTAAGAAATGCCACTTTTGGAAAGTGGATATTTCTTTGCGCTTATAACTCTGGGTCTTTGCAGCGTGACTCCAATCCACATCTGGGCAGGGTGAGAGCTCCACTTTGTACATACTCCCAAAAGCCATTTATCAGGGAGGGTTAGGTGTGACAGGTTTACATCTGCATACTGATGGCCTTCGTGGGCTGGGAGACAGGGAGGTGGGGAACACTTTACACTTGAATAGGCTGTGTCCTGTCGCCACACAAAGGACTTGTTTACCCCCTACTGATGTCTAGAGCCAGGGTAGAGGAAAAGGGAAATTCTTAGAACGGGTCAGATCTGGCTGAAACCTTCTCCCACCTTCTATTACCTGCGCATTTTGAGTATAAATAGACAGGCTGTAACCCCATGATTTTAGAGCACTTTTGAGAACTGGGACTGAACCTCTGTCAGAAGGAGTGCTGGACTGCACAAGGGACTCATCTAGACTGCTCTTCTGTTGTTGCCCTGCAGCCTGGTGTCTGCTGAGTGGCAGAAAGGAGTCACTGGAGGGCTTTTCTGTTTATTGCCCTGCTGCCAGCTGCCCCCTGACTCTGGACTATCTAGGCACTGATGGACTGCCGGGAGGAACCGCCCCTATGTGCCCTTAGGGTGCTCACCTCTCTGTCTACTGCTGCCTTCCTTGTGTTTGCCCTACCAGTGTTCTCCTAGGGGGCCAGCCCGTGGTCAATGTTGCTTGCGGTCTCCTGCGTACCCCTGGCTCAGTGCTCCCAGTGTGTGATACGCACCTTGGAGCATTGCTCTGTGTGTTTTACAAGTATATCGCTTGGGGAGCGTTTTGGTTTCCATCCGCCTGGTGAGCATTGTTTTGTAGCACATTGAGAGTGTTTCATCAGTTTCCCCTCCATGTGGGCACCCTCAGCACATGTAAAGGACTCCTGGCTCTAACAGCGCATGCTGAGCTCTGCTGTTCTCCTGCGGGACTGGACATCCTAAGAGCCCAAATGGGTGCTGCAGCACCAAAGATGGATCTTCGCCTGATTCCCCTTGTGTTAAGAGGATCCCTGATGGCTGGGTGTATTTCCTTTGTGTGCCCCCCGGGTCCAGCGTGCCACTACACTTTGTCCGTCTTGTGCTGCCCCGATCAGGTGCGCCGAGCCCCAGAGTAGCATTCTTGTCAGGCATGTTGTCTGGACAGCATGAATCGGTTCAACAACATTGGCACCACCTTTTGGGACAGAGGAAGTCGTAGCGCCTTTCACTTTGGGTGTTGGCGACCAGCTGTTAGAAATCTCTTTAGTGGGGCCCCACCAACATGAAGGACACGGCGAGCAAAGCCGGAGACTGCAGAGAGAACACCATGCTGGGGGAAGCCCTTTTCCAGTTCCGCCGGCACCTCTGAGCCTTGTACCGGTAGCAAAGGATCTCTCGATTAGAGTTGGGTCCCAGGGGAGTTTGGCAGCCCGCCTCCTTCAAGGACCGGAGCCTTTGGTTTCCTTGGCATGTGTGGAGAACCAAGAACGGCCTCCCCCGCAGATCTCTGCATTGGGCGTGCCCCCTTCATGTTTAAGTCTTACCTGGGGGAACTGCCCTTATTGGTTGTATTCATGTGAGGAGAGTCCTCGACGTAGGCTTCCCATTGTTACCTGGGAAGGTGCCACCCTTTCCGAAGTGTGTAATTACTGTGATGTACATAGAAGGAGCATCTGTACTCCTGTCCCTACCGATAATTCCTGACTAAGGTATAAGGTGTAGTAGGAGGGTAGGTACAATGTCCCATACACTCTCATGGTGATTTCCTGTGATTTATATGACTTCTTTCAACCTACTGCTGCATTTCATACAATGATGTGTTCTTTGCATTTCATGCAATAATTTCCTAATATGTGTCATTTTGGGTTCTCTAAAGGTTTGAACAACAAGCATTACTCCAGTATTTCATAATATGCACAATCCTTATGACTTATGTCGCTTATGATCTAATGATATAGCTACAATATAAGAAATCTATTTTTGATAACCAAGAAATCTATTTTTGATAACCCTGTGTGGAGGCTCCTTTGTGGTGTATTTATTGTGTCACAGGCTGCTGTGAGTGTGCTGCACACCTGACCTCTGGATAGAAGCCTGACTTCTCTGTGCCAAGCTACCAGGGGTGAGCACAAGTTGTCTTTGGTGTGTAACTTCATCGCCCTGACCAGAGTGGTGGGTTCTGCCTTGCTTAGGTGCATACCTTACGCAGCCAGAAACCCAATTTCCAACAGTTTTCAACTATTTTGCTAGGTAGAATTTCTCCAGCTTGGGGTCTGAATTTACTCAAGGTCGTAAACGGGTGGACCTATTATTAGCTGGTGCCTTTCATGTAGTCACTTCTAATTGGAAAAATGTGCAGGCTGTTACTTTTGAAAATCCTATATGCTTCAATCATAGACTTGATACTAAGTATGTTACGCCTACTTCCTTAGCTATAAAAAGAGATTTACTGTAGCTCCCGATTACTACAGTTTTATCTAAATCTAGCTTACTTGCCAGTAAGAATATGTTAACATCTGACACAACCCAGAAACCTCCTTAAATTAACATACATAATATCTTTCTCTCTTTAATTATATGCTTAGTATTTCAAGTGTATAACCATCAAATGTCTAAAGATTTTAATTATGAATTAATACGTAGTTGCCCAGTTAACAATGTATGCATTACTTCTTCTTTCCCTTCCTCTCCCTCCCTGTACTTTCCTTTTATGATTATATTTCAAGTACAATTTCATACATTAGAACTGTAATTCTTAGTGCATTTTCATGTTACCATATCTGTAAAATAATGTTCCTACTACTTTTTTATTTCCCTTACCATATCATCAATTGCTGTTTAAGTATTTTATATAAACTCAGACTTAAAAAAGAAGAGGTCAATCACCCCCATCCACACGCCGCCTACATTATTGATGCTGTCACAAGCTAGCTACCATTTGACGAATCTATGAAAAAGTTGGGAGATGCTTCGCCCATTTAATTGGGGTACTTTATTCCACATTTTATGAAGAATAAGTGGGTGGATGTTAATTTTTAGGGAATCAAAGCACCACTTCCCCATTCCGATTTTAAATCACATAGGAATTATTGATCTTCACTACAGAAACATTCGCCTATTGGAATTGCACCTTTTCACTTATGTGTAAATCCATTCATTATTTTTCAAGGTATCTGTGTTACAAAAAGGTGTTGGGTGGGCTCTGATGGTTGGACCTTTTGTCATTTAATCTGATTTGACTAAGGAGCTTAGGGACCCCACTTCAATAAAATATAATGAGATGGCCCAGACTGGATAATGTTTCTGCTGCAACCATTATAATATGTCAGGGATCCCAGCTCTTCTTGGATCCTATGATGGGGTAGGGGGCTGAGGAGGCTCTGAGAGCTTACCGCGACCGAGTGTAGACTGTGATTAGACAATAAAAAGGTAGATCCAACACTTACAATTGAAAATAAAGTTATTTGGCATCACCAAATTGGCTAGTTTGAATAAGAAACCACAGATCGCATAGCTGTGCATGGCCCATGGATAACTGAAATTATGGGGTCATCATCTTGGGCTCCAAGATCTTTGTAATATTGCTGTGGAATTCACTTTGTCTTATAAATACAGATCAAATGAGTTCAGTGTTCTTTAATCATAGCCACTGCGAGTCTGGAAAATTCAGAAAGTGAGTCTGAATGGTTCAGAATACTGGGGTTTCTTGACACACCTAATTGGGCGCATATTTCATTCAGGGGCTCGGGGCTTTCCATAGTCTTGTACCTTGTTCTCGGATATACCTCTGTGTTTCATCCTCTTGAACAACCATTGCTGGATGAGGTTAACAGCAGATGAGTCGAGTAGAATTTCTAGCTGGTCCCATAGACTTTGTTGATGATGTAGGGAAATTTGGATTAAATCCAGGGACGGCTCCTCCACAATGGCAGTGGAGCGTCCTCCCCCTGGCCAAGAGTCAAAGAGATGAAAAATAAAAAGATAGCTATACTATCAATTTATTTTTCATCTGTACAGGCAGTGCAGGGAGGTGTGGGATGGGGCGACTGCACCTAAGTGCGCATGTGTGTTTGGCCGGCCGTCTCATGTGCACTTAGGTTTCTCCAGACCGGCTGTGTTTAACAGCTGGGCTGGAGAAACTGCTCAGGTCCCAGAGCTGTGTCTGAGCGGCAGTCACTGCCCCTCAGACCAGTCCTGACGCTGCATCCATGCTAGCGTTTGCATGAAAGCAGCGCTAGGATTGCTGGGGAGCCTGTGCTGGTGTCCCAGTGAATGCTGAAGAGGAGCGAGGCGGCAAGTGTTGGAAGAACAGTGAAACGGCGAAAAAGGTATGTTTTATTATTTGTTTGTTTACCTCCCTTCCTGGTCATTCTCCCGACCCTTGACATTTGCGGTGGCCTTAGGTGGACTGGTAGTTATTGGAGCGCTTGTAGCAGGGCAGGTTTGAATTGATTCTGTTTACATAGGTAAATGCACATTTTCGCTGCCTGGTTTTGTAGTGTTTGTGTCCTTACAATAAGTATTTTGGGAAGGCCAGTGAAAATAATGTTACAGTAGCCCTTTCATTAATTCCCCATTAGAGACTCTTGATCAAACAGATACAGTGTTTAACTAACATAATACTCAATTCATTTCTTAGATATGTGAAAACTAGCCCCTGGCATATGCTATTGAGGATCGTTATAAGCTGTTTTCAAACATAATATCTGAAGTTCAGTTTAATAGCAGTTCGTTTTTATTTAATCCCAAAAGCAGGCAAGAGAACCAATTAAATCATAGAACAAAAACATTTTTCATAAATGCAAAACCTTTATGAGCTCAAATGAAATGCATAGTAAAAAACAAAAACATTATTAACCTTTGGAAAAAACAAATTAACAACAAAAAAACATTAACCTTACAAATGAACATAATGAAGTAATACAAACAAGAATCTGAATTATTAAACAACAGTGTATTAAATGATAAATAAACACTCTAGAACTGTACATGCAGTTATTCAAATTACGAATATTAACTAAAAAACGAATAGCCAAACATTCAACCTTTCCACTCCATAGCACAAGTGGAAATCTGAACAAGGCAAATAGACTCAGACAAGATGGATGATGCATGTGCAGAAATGGGAGACCACAGATAAGGTTAATACCAACCTGAATAAGCTATCGGTCAATAGAAAGAAATATATATATTTAATTGCCCAGAATGCAAAGAAGTAGAAATAAAAAACAAAAAAAGAGCATTCTTTTTCATCAAGGAACAGCAAGCGAAAAATCTTTAAACAGCAAGCCCAAAACTCAATCTTAACAATGCTATAAATGCAAACATTCCACAAAACTAACAGTGGCAAGGACAATCAGTCCCTCATTACGAGTCTGGCGGTCTCGAGACCGCCAGACTCATTGTGACAGTCTCACCGCCACGGAGTCAACGGTGAAGACCACCATATTACGGGTTGTGGGGTTTAGCTGAAGCCAAACCATCACAGCTCCGCCTGGCCCGCTGGTAAGGTTGCACTGCCGTGGCCGACAGTGTCCTATTATCTCAATAATATCACCTCATTATCAGGGTGGTGAGGGACATTGCAGACACCCTGATGCCCCACCCACCTTTTCCCCCTTCCCTCCCCCACCTCTCCTACTCCTTCTCTTGCACCTCAATCCTGTGATGTCCCCCTTTTTTCCTATTTCCCCTCATCCTTCCTCCTACACCTCACCCTTTAAACCCACCCATTACAGTGTTCCTATGTCCTCTTATCCCCCTTCCCTTCCTCTTTCCCATTCCCTATATTTTTACCCCTCCCACCATCAGACCCACCTGGATGCTGAATATTTTGTCTTTCCTCATGCCTATAATATTTCTACTACATTCCTACACTTTCCTACACATCGTCTCTGGCTTGCATGCCCCCTATGCATCCCTAGACCTTCTCATCCATTGGCCTGGATGCCTACTGCCCCTACTTAACATTCTTCCCACCTTCCACCTATTCAATGAACCAATATCCCCTTCTGACAAATTGCAAGTCTGCCCTCCCCTGCGTGACACCTTACCTTTACTCACTGCAGGCAGGGCTTTGAGCATTTTGTTTACACTTACACTCCCACATCAGTTAAAGTTTTGCTGTGTTGTGTAAAATGTATACTTTTCTTTTTTTCTACTCCCTCCTACTCCCTTCACCCTCCCTCCCTCCCCTCCTGTAATTCCTTTTTTCAATTTTGCTATTATGCGTCCTGCTATAGTGCACAGTATTTCAGGATTGTTGTTATATTGATTCAATCAAAAATTACAGCACAAAAAATATTTCAGCCAATGTGCAATGCTAACAAAAGGTTTGTTGAGATGTTATCTGAATGGAAAGATCAGGGCCTTCTGGAATGGGAAAAGTATTCATTTTTAAAATGTGAGCATCCCAGAACTCCTGCAATGTATCTCCTTCCTAAACTTCACAAAAAACATTGAACCTCCAGGGAGACCGATAGTTTCAGCAATAGGTCCCCTGACTGAAAATACCTCTATATTTAGTGATCCTTATTTGGGACCTTTTGCAACATCCCTGCCTTCCTACTTGAAGGTCACTACCCATTTCCTCAACATAATTGATGACATACTTTGTGAGGATGAATATCCGATGATGACAGTGGATGTGGTTAGTCTTTATACCAGCATACAACATGAACTAGGCATTATGGCAGTACGGCATTTCTTAAGTGCTAGATCTCCTTTCCTTCTGTTACATTCTGAAATGCTTAGAGACATGATTCATTTCAGTCTTACTAACAACTATTTCTTTTTTGATAGCCTGCTTAGACAAGTCCAAGGGATGGCGATGGGCACCTGCTTCGCCCCCAGCTATACAAACCTTTTTGTGGGCTGTTGAGAGGAGCAGGTATCGACTACTATCCCAGCATTTGAGGAGCATGCAATTATGCGGACAAGCTCCATAGATGACATTTTGTCATCTGGAAGGGGGACGTTGCCTCTGCTGAGACTTTTGCCAGGGAAATCAACCTCAACCCTTACAACCTGCAATTTGCAGGTAAAATTGATAGACATAGAATTGAATTCTTGGATGTAGAGGTATATATAACAAAATTGAATTCCAGACGGCACCATAAAAGCACTGCAGGCAATGGCCTCTTGTTTGACACAAGCACACCTACTAAAAGCCTAGTTTATAGTATCCCTTATGGTTAATTACTTAGGGCCAAAAGAATCTGTAGAACCCCATCGAATTTCGAACAGGAAAAACAGGTCATGTATGATACATTTAAGGAAAGGGGATGTAGTGAGATATGGCAGGCTGTTGAATGAGTTGACTCTATGGACAGCACACATCTGCTTTGTTCACAGAGGTTGAATTTAAAGAATGGTGAGACGGTTAGGTTCATTACGACATTTTCTTATCAGGCACCTCATAATCGCAAAATATTCACAAAATTCTGGGATGTACTTAAAACGGATGATCATATTTCCAAAGCAATGAACAGTATGCCACAGATTACATTCTGCAAAAGTACCTCATTACGTGGCAAACTTAGTATTAACCCAATCCTCTCTCAGACTAACACCAGCAGGGGTTGTTCTAAAACAAGTTGTTTTCTGATGTATGAATTGTAAAGCGTGTGTACAAAGTAGCAACTGCAGCTAGTTATGAATTGCTACTTGACAAAGTTTTAATTACATCAATAAGACATACACATGCAATACAGAGTACTGCATTTATTGTTTGATCTGCCCGTGCAACAAGTTCTATGTACCATTCATAAAGCAAAACAAAAGAGTTTTGTAACATATGAGGACTAGCAAAACAAAAATAAGCAATATCCTGCTAGAAAATTTGCTGAAAACTATTACTGCAATGTCAGGTTTTTGAAATTTGCAGTGATTGTTGATGTAGCCCCAGGCATCAGGGGAGGGATTTGAGAACACAAACTTCGTGTTATAGAGTCTAGATATATTATTGACTTTGATGTTTTATGTCCCCGTGGCCTTGATTCTAGTGAAGAGCTATCAATACATTTGGAATACTTTTCTGTATTATGGAGCATGCCTTCGCTTATTTCTGTTTACCTTCCCTGCCTCATCCAGTGTTTCCCTCTTCTATTGCTTAAAAACCTGTTTTATGAGTTAAGGTTTTTATCTAATCATGTGTTTGCATTTATGTTTTTATTCAGGTATCAGCTCTTCTTGAACTACCAGGAAGCATAGTTGACACATACAGGGAGCTTGCGCAACATGATCGGTGATATGACCCACAAGAGACTTGGCTTTTTTGTCTATTGTTTGGCCCTATTGTTAGTGATAATTTGTGCCACTATGTCAATACATGTTGCTTTCCCCTTTTTTGTTTATGTCCTATAATACCTCTATGTAGGGTTGGGCCTCAATGCATGTTTTGCCCACATGGGCAGGATACAATGATGATTGGATACAGCAATGGGCTAATATATTAACATACTATTTGGCAAACTATGTTATACACCATGTAGGGCCGCCTGGCACCAATTTTTGTGCAGTGTTTGCCTTACATGTTGTAAACCTGCTGGTATTTGGGGATTTATTCAATCTTTTCCCACGTAGGCTGCACTGGGAATGTCCAAGTTTTGTCCATTTACAAATCCAATACATTGTAATAACTTTTTAAGTTACACCACTGGGCAGTGGCATTGTGTAGTGATTGCCTTACAGGTTGAAAACCTGCTGTTTCCGCACGGTGTACTGTGCCAATATGATGATTTGGGAATTTGTTAATTCTTTAGCCACATGGACTGTACAAGATATGACCAGATTCTGGTGGTCATTCTGACCCCGGCAGTAAAATGCACTTACCGCCGGTCAGAAGACCGCCATAACACCGCCGCGGCCGCGGAAACCCGCCACGGTCATTCTGACCCGCAGAAGGCAAACCTCCGAAAATCCGACAGCCACAACCGACCGCCAGACCAGCGGTCGGCGGAAAGGTGGAGGTGACCAAACCTCCACCGCCACGCCAACAGAAATACGCCCATGCCATTACGACCCACGAATCCACGCGGCGGTCATTCAAACGCGGTATTCCATTGGCGGGACACACCGCCGCGGTCAGAATACACACAAACGAACAAAACTCAGCCACATTGGACGATTTGAATCCCACACACCTGATACACATACACACACCACTCCCACACACACAATACAATATAAAACACCCACCCACATCACCCACAAACCCCTACGCAAAAAAATTCTGAAAGAAGGCCAGAGCGAGACACCAGCATCCACAAACTAACAGCCACAGCCACTCAACACCATCACCCACACACTATCCACACACAAAACAACACACACCACCACACTCAACACACTTAACTACACATACTCCACCCCACACATCATACACACCACCCCATGGCACCCCAAAGACAACCCCGCTTCACAGACGAAGAACTCAGGGTCATGGTGGAGGAAATCGTTCGGGTAGAGCCCCAGCTGTTCGGCACACAGATACAATACACCAGCATTGCCCGGAGGACGGAGCTATGGCAGAGGATTGTCGACAGGGTCAACGCAGTGGGACAGAACCCCAGAAATCGGGAAGACATCAGGAAGCGATGGAACGACCTACGGGGGAAGGTGCGTTCCATGGTATCCAGGCACAACATCGCCGTGCAGAAGACTGGCGGAGGACCCCCACCTCAACCCCCACAATTCACATCATGGGAGGAGGAAGTCTTGAACATCCTGCATCCTGACGGCCTCGCAGGAGTCGGCGGAGGAATGGATACTGGTAAGTTGAAGCTTCAATACTGCTTCCCCCCCACCTGCATGCCAAATCATACCCCAACCCTCACCCCCATCCTCGAACCCCACCCTCACCCCCACCCCCATCCTCACCCCCACCCCCAGCACACCTATTCCCCGCCAATGTCTCACCATCACAACCCACACATCCCAAAACCTAGGCCTGCATGCGTCCACTAAGCATGGACACCCATCACCAAAGCATGCCCAATGCATATACACATCCCCCCCACAAGCCACCCTCACCAAAGCCCCCACACACGAATGCCAGCACTTGGGGACACGAGAACCCATAGATACACCCATATGCCACACATTGAAACTATAACCATACCTCTATACCCCTGCAGGACCCGACCGTCAACACACCGCGGCGGAGGGGCCAGAATTCTCCACACCCCCCACCCAAGAGGCCGTCAGCGATGACAGCAGCTCTGTCGACCTGGACACCGATGACCAGCCCGGACCATCGGGGACCTCTGGACAGTCGGTTCCCCTCACACAGGCCCAGGCCACTACAGACCCAAACCCCTCTGGGAACACCAGCACAGCTCCCACCCAGCGGGCCCATGCCTCTGTCTCCAGGGCGCGTCAATCTGCGGTGTGTCTACCACTACAGGGCACCCAGGATAACCCACCACCCCAACAACAACAGGGACCTGGGGGCAGTGGTAGTGGGCACACCGGCCAGGGGGCAGAGGCCCAGGGAAACAGGGCAACTCGGAGGGCAGCTGTGCGACAGGGGGGGGACGGGCCCAGGGAACCCACTCTCCACGAGGTCCTCACCACCATCATGGGAGCATACAACCGCTCCCAGGAGACGATGGCGACGGTACTGGCCCGGTTCCAGGAGATCCAGGTACTGCAGGAGGAACACTATCGGGGGTACAGGGAGGACATCAGAGCCATCAACACCACCCTGGTTACCATGGTAGGGCTGCTGCAGGACCTCGTCAACACCAGGGCGGACACTCAACAACACCCAAGGGCCCCTGCCACTAGCCTGGACCAAGAACAGCCAACCACCTCCGCCGGCGCTAGTGGACAGGAGGCCCCCGCACAGCAGCAGCCCACCAGACCCCCACCTCCTGCAGGAGAAGAACCACCCCGCAAGAGGGCCCTGAGATCTCGCAAGAAGACAGAGTAGGATGTCAAGACCCCCGCCAGCAATGGATACCACCTGATGTCATCCCACTGTCCCACATTGTCACCCTGTCCATCCTTGAACTGCCCATGCTCCATCTCTCCACAGGCCTCTGGACAATGCACCTGTGTGACTGTTACTCTGGACTCTGCCATGGACATTCCTTCACCATAGCCCCCACCCACTTGAAACCACCCATCCCATTTTGAGCACTTAAATAAACACCTATTTTGCACCAAAATATCTGGAGTCTGGCTGTGATTTCAATATATTGTAATTGACATGACAGTGCAAATATGTCCTTGTACATGGTGAAGTCAACAAACAGCTGCCACAAAGCTGTAGTCCATGGGGAAACGAAGCACAGGACTCGTAGTGGGGACCCCAGATCTGAAATAGGGAGGGAAAAGCCAAAACTCAGTCATCATACACTGGGGCAAATAGACAGGCAGCAGAGATGCAGGAGAGTAGTTAACATTTACTAAATTATCTTTGAAATGTTACCTGTGTCCTATTGGAAGTACTGTTCAATGATTCTGTCCCTGTTGTCTGTTTCAGCCCCGTCGTCTTCCTCCTCGTCACTCTCCTCAGGTTCCACCGCTGCCACAACACCACCGTCTCGACCATCCTCCTGCAGGAAAGGCACCTGGCGGCGCAAAGCCAGGTTGTGAAGCATGCAGCAGGCCACGATGATGTGACACACCTTCTTAGGTGAGTACATTAGGGATCCACCTGTCATATGCAGGCACCTAAACCTGGCCTTTAGGAGGCCAAAGGTGCGTTCGATCACCCTCCTAGTACGCCCATGGGCCTCATTGTACCGTTCCTCTGCCCTGGTCCGGGGATTCCTTACTGGGGTCAGTAGCCACGACAGGTTGGGGTACCCAGAGTTCCCCACTAGCCATACACGGTGTCTCTGTAGCTGTTCCATCACGTAAGGGATGCTGCTATTCCTGAGGATGTAGGCGTCATGCACTGACCCTGGGAATTTGGCATTTACATGCGAGATGTACTGGTCAGCCAAACACACCACCTGGATGTTCATTGAATGGTAATTTTTTCTGTTCCTGTACACCTGCTCCCTGTCTCTTGGGGGAACCAAAGCCACATGGGTCCCATCAATGGCACCAATTACGTTGGGAATATGTCCAAGGGCGTAGAAATCACCCTTCACTGTAGCCAATTCGCCCACCTCAGGGAAAATGATGTAGCTCCTCACGGATTTCATCAGGGCAGACAACACTCTGGATAACACCTTCGAAAACATGGGCTGAGACATCCCAGAAGCAATTCCCACTGTTGTCTGAAATGACCCACTTGCCAAGAAATGGAGTACTGACATGACCTGCACCAGAGGGGGAATCCCTGTGGGTTGGCGGATGGGGGACATCAGGTCGGGCTCCAGCTGGACACACAGTTCATGGATAGTGGCACGGTTAAGACGGTAGGTCAGGATAATGTGGCGTTCTTCCATTGTCGACAGGTCCACCAGCGGTCGGTACACGGGAGGATTCATCCGTCTCCTCGCCTAACCCAGCGGACGGTGCCTAGGAAGGACAACATGGAGCACACAGTCAAGCAACCCACAGGTACGTACTCACAGCTAGCACAGTAAACGATTCTCTATGCAGTGAATGGCGTGTCTGAGTGGCTATGCAAGGCCTAGGCCTGTGTGACGCAGTTGAAATTGAGCCATATGGGCCCTGGAAATGGCGGCTGCCTGACCTGTGAAGTGTGACAATGGGATGTGAAGTCAATGCGCTGGCGTGGCACACCGCGGCGGGCGGCGGGCGAAGACCGCGGCGCGAAGCCGCATTGGTTAACATTGAAGCCTATGGGTTTCAGGAGCCAATGGCGAAGGGCGCCGGCGGTGGCGGGACGCACCGCCGCGGTACGCACCGCCGCGGACGTGACCGCCATTTTCTATCTACTTATCCACTTGCGACTTGAACTTTCACAGGAGAGGACCTATACTGCAAGTGTTGCTGTGACCTCGGTCTGGAAGGGACAACGGCTGCTGCGCCTGGGGAAAGGGCCCCTGCCTTCACTGGAGAGGAGTTGGAGAAACTTGTGGATGGGGTCCTCCCCCAGTATGCGCTACTCTACGGTCCTCCAGACCAACAAGTGAGTTTAATTCAATCTGGATTTGGGGCCACTGGCTGGCTTGGGGGCCTGGCGGGGGGCCTGGCGGGGATGGGGGGCATGTTGGGCCTGGCGGGGGGCATGGCGGGGGGCCTGGCGGGGATGGGGGGCATGTTGGGCCTGGCGGGGGGCATGGCGGGGGGCCTGGCGGGGATGGGGGGCATGTTGGGCCTGGCGGGGGGCATGGCGGGGGGCCTGGCGGGGATGGGGGGCATGTTGGGCCTGGCGGGGGGCATGGCGGGGGGCATGGCGGGGATGGGGGGCATGTTGGGCCTGGCGGGGGGCATGGCGGGGGGCCTGGCGGGGATGGGGGGCGTTGGGCCACTGGCAAGGAAAATGCTGACAAACTTGAACGTGGTATTTCTCCCTCCCTGTACGTGTCACATAGGTCCGCGCCCATGAGAAGATCGGGATTTGGCGTGCCATCGCCAAGGAAGTCCGGACCCTGGGGGTCCACCATCGACGGGGCACCCGCTGCCGCAAGAGGTGGGAGGACATCCGCCGCGGGACCAAGAAGACCGCCGAGTCTCTGCTGGGGATGGCCTCCCAACGTAGGCGGGGTGCCTGCCATCAACTGAGCCCCCTGATGTTCCGGATCCTGGCGGTGGCCTACCCTGATTTGGATGGGCGCGTGAGGGCAGCACAGCAGACACAAGGGGGTGAGTACAAGCATTATCTACTCTGTTGTCGCGCAGTGGAGGTGTCTGGGTGGGGGAGGAGGGCTGGGAGTCCCCCTAGGCCAGGGCGATATCTGTAGTCTGGGCACCCACGTAAGCCCCTGTGTCCCCAGCCACCACCCTCAGTAGTTTGTCAGTACAGCCATCCCTGGGCCGTGTCATCCATGGGTGCAGTTGTCAACTCTAGGCGTGTAGGGCATGTTCCACGGAATGCGTAGCGGACCCCAAGTGCGCAACTTAGTGCAGGGGGCATCTGTGTCTGTCATGTCCGCTAACTGTACCGGAGATCCATGTACTCAATATCCCTTTATTTCTCTCTCCCCCCCCCTTTTTGTTTGTCTTTCTGTGCTTGTGTGCATCAGCATCATCAGGCGGAGGAGAAGTGGCATCGGGGCAGGAGGGAGCTGCATCTCACATGGCCCAGGAGGGCCATGCCACAGAGTCAGACTGGACCAGTGAGACGGAGGGCGAGGGGAGCTCCACGACGGGGACGACTGGACCCTGCAGCGACACGGACACGTCCTCGGAAGGGGGCTCCCTTGCGGGGGTGGCACCATCCGTGCCCCCCGCCATTACAGGTACAGCCGCCACCCAGCGCACCATCTCCGCCCTCCCAGCAGCCCCTCAGCGTTCGCCCCGTGCCCGCTCTGCCAGGAAGCCGGGCATCTCCTTCGCCCCAGGCACCTCAGGCCCTGCCCCTGTTACCCCCGCTGCCCTCAGTGAGGAGGTCATTGACCTCCTCCGAACGCTCATTGTTGGGCAGACTACCCTTTTGAATGCCATCCAGGGGGTGGAGAGGGAGGTTCATCGCAGCAATGCGTACCTGGAGGGCATTCATTCGGGTCAGGCTGCCCATCAGCGATCGTTCCAGGCTCTGGCCTCAGCACTGACGGCAGCCATTGTCCCTGTCTCCTGCCTCCCTCTACTAACTCCCTCCTCCCAGTCTCCTGTTCCTCTGCCTGTCCCACCCACACCATCAGACCAGCCTGCACACACCTCAACACCCAAGAGAAGCTCATCCAAACATAAGCACCACAGATCACGCAGACATTCACACACGCAACATTCCGATGCAGACATGCCAACAGTCACTACCACCTCTGTGACCCCCACCTCCTCGTCTCCCTCCTCCCTCCCTGTGACGTCTACACTCACACCTCCATTCACCTCACCATCAGCCAGTGTTTCCATCACCAGCACACCCTCCACTCCAGTCCGCACACGTGCAGTCACCACCCCCACTGCCATTTACACGTCCCCTGTGTCCTCTCCCACTGTGTCTGTCACCCCCTCTTCCACACCACAAAACGCAGCCACCCACCCACCCAACAGCCATCCACCTCACGACAGCCTATCCCTCCTGCACCTGCACCCAAAGACAGCAAACGTGACTCACCTACAACCACATCCTCTCCCTCCACTCCCATTCCCACTGTACCTACCACTCTCCATTGTCCCAAGAAGCTCTTCCTCGCCACTACTAACTTCTTTCCTGACCCTGAGCCCCCCCCTCCTTCTCGTCGGGGTAAGAAGAGCACCTCAGCCACCACCAGCCCTGCAGCCCCCTTGACAAGGGTGCAGGGGTATTGGAGCCCGCCAGCCCGCATGTCTGGATCTTCGCCCAGCAGCAAGGGGACAGCCAGCCCACCCCCTGGGAAGAGGAGCAGAAGGCGGAAGGGGCGCCGCAGGAGCCCGCCTTCTACATCCCCCCCGGACACCACCCAGAGACAGTCACCAGCCACAGCTCCAAAGGAAGGAAAGGGCCACAGGCCCACGACTAAGGAGGGCAAGGGCAGCAAGTCGGAGAGGTTAGGCAGCAGGCCTGCTGCCCAGGAGGAGCCCACAACCCCCATAGCCGCTGCCCCGGGAGGAACCGGCACAGCTGCCCCGGGAGAGCCCACCACCCCCATAGCCGCTGCCCAGGGAGGACCCAGCCCAGCTGGCCAGGAGGGCCCCACCACCCACAGCCCAGGTGGGCATTGAAGGAGCACCATCCCTGCTGCCCAGGAGGGCACCACCAGGCAATGAGCAGTTGGCCATAGACCGGCCGCCGTCTCCAGAACCGCTGAACTGGGCCCCGCCGTCTCCAGAACCGCTGAACTGGGCCCCGCCGTCTCAAGAACCGCTCCGCTGGGCCCCGCCGTCTCAAGAACCGCTGAACTGGGCCCTTCAAGGCAAGGAGCGCTGAACTGGGCCCCGCCGTCTCAAGAACCGCTGAACTGGGCCCCGCCGTCTCATGAACCGCTCCGCTGGGCCCCGCCGTCTCAAGAACCGCTGAACTGGGCCCCGCCGTCTCAAGCACCGCTGAACTGGGCCCTTCAAGGCAAGGAGCGCTGAACTGGGCCCCGCCGTCTCAAGAACCGCTGAACTGGGCCCCGCCGTCTCATGAACCGCTCCGCTGGGCCCCGCCGTCTCAAGAACCGCTGAACTGGGCCCTTCAAGGCAAGGAGCGCTGAACTGGGCCCTTCAAGGCAAGAACCGCTGGCCCTTTGGCAGACGTGGCAGGGCAGGATCTATCTCGGGCAGGGCTGCAGGATGTCCTCTGGCCAACTTGCCTCCTCCAGTGGCAGTGGGGTCTGTTATGGACTGTATGGACCGTGGCTTTGCACTCCCCAGGATGGCCCAGTGGGCAGGCCACCCACTGTATGGACTGTTTGGACTGTGGCTTTGCTCTCCCCAGGATGGCCCAGTGGGCAGGCCACCCACTGTATGGACTGTATGGACTGTGGCTTTGCTCTCCCCAGGATGGCCCAGTGGGCAGGCCACCCACTGTATGGACTGTTTGGACTGTGGCTTTGCTCTCCCCAGGATAGCCCAGTGGGCAGGCCACCCACTGTATGGACTGTTTGGACAGTGGCTTTGCTCTCCCCAGGATGGCCCAGTGGGCAGGCCACCCACTGTATGGACTGTATGGACAGTGGCTTTGCACTCCCCAGGATGGCCCAGTGGGCAGGCCACCCACTGTATGGACTGTATGGACTGTGGCTTTGCACTCCCCAGAATGGCCCAGTGGGCAGGCCACCCACTGTATGGACTGTTTGGACTGTGGCTTTGCTCTCCCCAGGATGGCCCAGTGGGCAGGCCACCCACTGTATGGACTGTATGGACTGTGGCTTAGCACTCCCCAGGATGGCCCAGTGGTCATGGAGTCCCCTCGTGGATCTGGCGTCGTGTACTCAAGTGGCTGAGGTGCCCCCCCTTCCCTTCCCCCTGAGGTGCCTGTCCTATTTTCTTTCTGATGCCCCTGCAGTGTTCTCTCCGTGGAGTTCTTGTCGTGGGACTGGGCCTTGCCCCTTTGCACAGGACCCCTGTGATCCACGGACAGTGGTTGGACTACATTTAGTAGCTGTGTATATTTTGTACATAGTTTATTTATTTATTGGGATTACTGGTGTACATATTTCAATATATCTGCCCGTTTATGATCTCTTATTTTGGTCTTTGCATTATTTCGGAGGGGGGTGGTTTGTGGGTTGTGACAGTGATCTGTGGGAATGCATTGATGTGTGTGTTGTAGTGGGTGTGGGTGGGTGGGTGTGTGCCGGTAATCTTTTCCCTCCCCTGTGTCGTAGGTGCAGTACTCACCGATGTCTTCCGCGCCGCCGGGCGTGCTCCTGGTATATGAGCAGGTATAGGAGTGCGGGGATGACCTGCAACTCTGGTTCCATACTGCCGGAATCTCGCGTGGAGTGCGTAGAGGTGAGCGTTTTCCCGTTCGTAGTCTGTTTCCGCCGTGTTCTTATCGGCGGTGCTCCCGCCCCGGAAAAGGTGGCGGATTGGTGGGTCGTGATAGGGTGGGCGGTACATTGTCTGCCGCCTGGCTGTTGGCGGGGACCGCCGCGCTGTTTGTTTGTACCGCCGTGGCGGGCGGAGTGTTAATACGGCGGGCTGTGTTGGCGGTTCCCGTCAGGGTCAGAATTGCATATTTTAGCCCGCCGGCCTGTTGGCGGCTTGGCCGCCGCTTTATCACCGACCGCCAGGGTCAGAATGAGGGCCTCTGTCCCTTGACTAGTTCAATACATTGCAAAAACTTTTAAGCCACAATGCTGGGCATCTGTTGTAAAGATATGGGATATTCGGCAGGACCTAAATACATACAAGAGGGGCTTATAGTGATTAAGCAAGTACTTTATGCACTTCAAGTGGGTGCAATGCACATTCCAATATGGCGCTCATGTTCGAGGTCAGTATAAGCAGTAGTAGCAGGATCATACAAACATCTGAATTTGCGTAAAACGTTGGTTTTGTATTAAACAAAGCTTGTGTTTTAATGCAGTGTATGTTATTTGGTTAACCCAGTTTATAGTAATGCTGTAATAACTGTTGTAGATACATTGCCAGATGAGGTATGGGCGATGTTATTTTGTTACGTATTTAATCCAGTGCAAACAGTTACTCCCCTCTTATTCTGGTATCGGTGTACTTATAAGCATATATTACACTCATATTTGTAGAGTCCGCCTTTGTTTGGTAAGTTCAAGATGGTACCCGTTATATGCATCTATTTTGTGTGGATAAGTAAGTCAAGTTTTTATTTTTATTGCTATGCACTTAAATGTTCACCTTACCTTTGAAAACTAACTGGGAACAAGGCTATGGCTGAAACGCGTTAGTGAATTCACTATCATTAAATTTGCCATGCGCACCCTGCACTTTGGTGTCAGTGCTTCTCTTTAGTTTTAAGGAGATGTGACCATTACTGCCGGCGCCCTGCACGGATCGCTGTGTCAGTGTTCCCGATTCTAGCTGGAACTTTGTGTTTATATCTATACCTAATATATATACATATATATGTAAATATATATATATATATATTTATATATATATAGATAACAAAAAATAAATAAACAAGTAATGCTTGCACACTCAGGACTCCAGGGAAAACAAAAATAAGTTTAATACAACACAACGCGTTTCGGCTGACACAGCAGCCTTGCTCACGTGATAAGTATCACCAGTGAGTCTCCATTAAATACTGTCTCTACATGGACATAGAAATAAGACAATAAAAGTGAATTAAATACAAAGTCACACACCTCATCCTCCTAACACATACAGATCTTTATATCATAAGTACCTAACTCTAAGTTATGTTACTATACTCATTCTTAAGTCAATAAATAAGTATTACCTTTTTATCAGTTTATCAGAAAAAGGGGGAGAAAGAAAGAAAGGAGACAATGGAAAACAATATACTTGAATGAAGTTAATATTCCCCGGACCATAAAGTTAAATAGTAAAATACTATAAATAAGGTCCTCATAAGAATAATAACTGCCAATACATCATCAAACATTGTAAATCAATATCCCTATCTCAATCTACACAACTAATAGTTACAAATACTCATCATTATATTACTGTACTTAAAATATTCTTATCTGAAAATTCTGCAAGGAGGGTACCCCAACATTAACACGACACCCAAAGAGAATGATGACAGATTTCCATCCGACCCCTCATATCTGCAAGAAGAATTATTTATTCAAAAATAACAATAAATAGAAAGATAAATATATAAAGGCCTACATTACTCAATAATCAATAAATAAATACCTAATACCAGATACCACCACAATCAGTAAAAAATTACCTTATCAAATACAAATACAAATACGTTCTACTTACACTTATTTATAACAAATAGGTAAAAAGTCTAAACATTTTAAACAATTTAATCCATTCGTATTATCCTAGTACAGTAATATAATGATGAGTATTTGTGACTATTAGTTGTGTAGATTGAGAAGGGATATGGATTTACAGTGTTTGATGATGTATTGTCAGTTATTATTCTTATGAGGACCTTATTTATAGTATTTTACTATTTAACTTTATGATCCGGGGAATATTAACTTCATTCAAGTATATTGTTTTACATTGTCTCCTTTCTTTCTTTCTCCCCCTTTTTCTGATAAACTGATCAAAAGGTTATACTTATTTATTGATTTAAGAATGAGTATAGTAGCATAACTTAGAGTTAGGTACTTATGATATAAAGATCTGTGTGTGTTAGGAGGATGAGGTGTGTGACTTTGTATTTAAATCACTTTTATTGTCTTATTTCTATGTCCATGTAAAGACAGTATTTAATGGAGACTCACTGGTGATACTTATCACATGACCAAGGCTGCTGTGTCAGCCGAAACGCGTTGTGTTGTATTAAACTTATTTTTGTTTTCACTGGAGTCCTGAGTCTGCAAGCATTACTTGTTTATTTTTTATTTTTTTATGAATTACCGGCTTGCTCGTGCCGGTTCTTGCACCACCCCTCTCGGGCCGATTAAAGTTCTTATTCGAGCATTTGGATTGATATATATATATATATATTACCTAGTGGTGGGGGGCGTGAGTTATAGTTACCTTAGGGAGTGACTCATAGTTACTTGAAATAACTCTATAACATGTGAATTTCTATGGTTCTTTATATCTAAAAACTGTAACCTTATATATATATATATATATATATATATATATATATATATATATATATATATATATATACGTATATATATATTCACTGAAAAAAGGTTGCAGGGAAGTTAATAGAATTGAAAAACGTTTTAAATTCACTGAAAAAAACGAAGGTTAAGGGGACGTTATAGTTAGGTTCAGATTTTACACGCACAAAACCATAGAAATTCAGCAGTTATAGTTAGACTTATTTCAAGTAACCATAACTTGTGCCCTAAGGTAACTATAACTTGCACCCTCATCCAAATTTCGTTTTTCCGCATATTGCTGTATACATTGCTATAGTTTTCACATACTATAGTTCACATTTACAATCAACCACAGGTATGCGGAAAATCCTCATTGAGTATGGTGTTCAATCTGTATACAACTGTTCAGAGAAAGCTAAAACAGTGAATACTAATTCCAAAAGAAATTTCCTACTACAAACACCTTTTATCTGTATAAGACCCCTGACACATACTGAACCTAAGAAATTAAGTTGATATCAGAAGAAAACGGAGCACTGTGAGCAGCGTTTACTCTATGGAGAGAGCACTAGAAGGTGCTAAAGATCATACTAGCTACCCCCTTCGAACTGTGGTGAGATTTCGACAGATAGCTCTTCTTCTGAAGCAAAACAGGGATGGGTATATAGTTAGTACCTGGTGCACACACTTTTACAATTTAAGGATAACGTATCATGCTGACACAATTTTCTCTTATAACACAAGGCTGCTTACAAAAGTTAGTATCTACTATGTACATTCTTTCTCCTTGTGGAAACTTTTTCGGCAGAACCAAAAAGTTGTGTGGAGTAGAAGAAATAGAAGTCCACTGTCACTCGCCCACAGAGTTACTTATGAATTCAAACATTTATAATGTGTTCAATACCTCTACATAGCTACAGTGCATTAGGAGCACATGTGCTTTGTAAACACTTAACACTCATTAGCTGCACCCAAATTGCGGAGAATTAATATGGTAATTACTCGCCAATAAGTAAAATGTAAAACAAACTAGCACACTCAGTGGATAAATTCATCAGTGATGTCATCAATGATGTCATTTGAGATGTCATTAGTAATGTCATAAATTATTTCATAAAACTAATTATAACAGTTGAATTTCTGTGTTTTTTTATTTCAAAACGTTAACGTGGAGCTAAGATATGTGTTTGCTCTTTGTAAATTTCCATTGAAAGGGCTTCAGTTCCAATGGTGCTGGCTCCCTGAATTCCCTGATCCTGAACCTTTATTTTATATTTTCTTATTGGTTCTAGTTGTTGGCTGTGCATGTCCTGCAGCCATGTCAAAGCAATCATATCAAAATAACACCGGAAATCATGTTCTGTTGCTGATAATACAGGAGGAGTCTAGGGACAAGTAAAATAACATTAATTTTTGCTCTACATTTTTATGTTGTATATCAGACACCTATATCCCTTTGCAAGTCAGTAAAATCCTGTTGCACCAAGGTCTCCAGAATATATGCTCTAGCCACTGCTTATTTACTAGAAAGTACACTTCCCGTTCAGCTTCATCAGTGCATCCTTGTAACCTGGTGTGAATAACTAATAACATAATCTGATCCCCTGTGCTCACATGCCATAGTTCTAATTCTCTAGGATGTGTTCTAGCTTGAAGAGATGGGCCCCTATTGCATTCAGGACTTCAGAGTGTTTGGCCAGGTAGATACATCTATTGACCACTTTATAGGCTTCTGTGAAGTGCTGTAACATCTACCTGAACCTGAGTTTAATTTATTGACCTCTATGGGTGCTTTCTGTGTTGTTTATGGACACAGAGTCCAAAAGGGATTTATTGGGAAAGTGCCACATGTATGTGATTCCAGAAGATTTAGAAATATTAAGTTGTATTAATACTGATCAGTGATCAGATAGAGTTCTAGCCAGCTGCATCATTTACAAAGCCATCAAGACTGTACCCCTTCTATCTTTTATCTTGCTAACAAATTCACCATCTCTGGTAGTTCTCTGCACACCCATAGCCGGAACACCATGAGACTGAAGACTAACAACTGCAAAAATTGAAAAAACAAAGAGAATGACTTTTTCATCTTTGCACTCAGGATCTGGAACGAAATCCTTGTATCGATCAGGACTGCCAAAGCACTCCTCCAACTTAGGAAAGAGTTGAAGACTCACCTAATTAAAGAACATTATAACACAATCCCCTAATCATTCACTACCCAGTTTTGTCTCTAACAAGTTGACATTATGATTGTCTTTGTTGCTGTACAGCACTCCACTGCCCTTTGGCTAAGTTTGCACTATAGAAATACCATATACAAGCAGATATTCCAATTATTTTGTCCAGGTGCTAACGTTTGTGGTTCCAAGCCAGTAGTGAATTCTGGAAGACATATTATATAGCGTTGCTTAAAACATTTCGGGACAAATGTATCAAAGTTCCTTTTAGGAATTAGCAAATTAGGAAATGCAAAACCAAGGGTGTTGAGGGCCTAAGGCCCCTTTTAATGCACCCCCTCAAAACAATTGTGTACATGTAAAGTGTGGGCATGTGTGCGCTGCATGGCACTTCAGAAAATGCATATTTAATGCATTTTTTTAAATTGCACATGGTTACCACCAACTGGGAGTTGATGGTAATTGCATTTCCTAAATGCCCAGTTTGCCTTTAGAAAAATGCTTGGTACGTGTGCATAGGAAATTGGAAATAGGAATTCCCTATTTGCGATTTCCTATTTAGGGAATTGCAAATTGCGATTCCTTTTCGGAGTCTCAATTTTGGGGAATTGCATAAAATTACGATTCCCTAAAACTGGACTGCGATGCCTTTCATACATCGTGAAAGGCTATTTTGCATTTGAGAACGGTGAAATTATGCGATGCGGACCGTTTGCAAATGCAAAATGTTTTGATACATCTGGCCCATAGTCCTGTGCCAAAGAGTGTCTATATCTCAATGTATCAATGAAATCATTCAAGTTTTGTAAAATTAGTGCTAGATGGGATTTTTTTAATTTAAGGCGTACGTAGCATTAACTTCCTAACATCTCCTCCCTATATATGGTGCTTTCAGATAACTGAAGACAGCTTGCTACTGGAAGAACAATAGACAGTCAAGGTTAAGATTACATGAATCAATGATGGTGATATTTGTGCAGTGAGGAGGCTTTGCATAGTATGATATCCACCTCACGAATCCGAAACTACACATATGGATTGAAACAATGGACCAGTTTTCAGTATGAGGGGGGCCCTCAAGAGTTCACCTAATATGATGAAAATAATCAGTGTGGATTCCATTTGCTTGCAAAGTATTGTTTCAAACATTTACTCAGTTATGTCTCCAGTAGTAGTTCTATGTTTATATAGGTTCTGTCATGTAGGCAAGGACCTGGTTGTAGTTGCTTGGGCTGTTCAGGCCTCTAATATTATGTTGGAGAAATTGTCATTTCAAATTGTTGTACTTGTCTAGCAGTTTCTTTTTGTTTTGATTTGCTTTTGTTTAAATATTATTTAATGTCTCAGGAAATAGTGTGGTTTGTCGTCATTCTTTGGTATAACATGGGGACCCATGGACAACAAAAATATCCTACCCAGTTAGCTGCCCCATCCAGGCTGAGCCCTAAATTGTCAGTGAACATCTCCAAAATTGTACTTCATTGTATTGGCCCGAATATGAAAAGGGCTATTAACCAACCAATACCTGCAAAAGCAAAGGCTTCGAGCAAAGGGGCATTGATGCCATAGATACAACAACCACCAGAATGCCATTTCTGGCAGCACATCCCATTTTACAGCTTTCCCTATTAACAACACTATCAAATAATAAGAACTAGAAGCTGAGAAATTCTAATTTCAATTGAATTGGGAAAGATGACCAATATCTATTTTTAAATTAAGTTCTGGATCCCCTCTCCTAGATTTATAGAGTTGAAGAGTCCTGAAAATTTCAGATACTTACTGATTCAATCGCTTTACCCTGTTAATTGCTTAAGCTTCTTCCATATCTCTCTGGTCTGTTCATTTGGCATCTACTTTGGGATCTGGACTGTACTTCATGTTCAGGGATAATACCTTTGTCTCATCCTTCAAAAAGGGTGGAATTTCTAGTGAGGGAAGAAGTTCTACATTTGATTCTCGTGGGGAATACCAGTTTTCTTCAATTGGTATTTTATAAAAATCCAAGATGTTCTTAGTTATAGTTATTAGGCTTACTCTGTTGTCTCTAAACCACACATGGGTTTACAAATTAGTTTGGTGGTGTTTTCTAAGACAGACTATGGATGCAATGGTGGTCCCTTGATCCAGGTTACACCAGTCCCATGGCACTGTACATTGTGTCACTGCCCTCCTACTGGGATTCTGTGAACCAGATGATAGTTGGCCTACCTCAGGTATTTCAGTGACTTCAGAGGCATGCTCATTGAACTTCTGCTTCCATTGGCAATTGCCAGAGATGGCAGCAGGAAGAGGAGGTGTTTAATGCTGGGCTTCGATCCACTCAAGGTACGTTATGTAGATATGAAGCATTGAGGTCATTAAATTGGAGCAATGTCTCAGCTGCACTAGGAGCATTGACAGATTTTCCTCAGATATTGGGGCACAGGGACCCTATTTTTTTTAAAAATATACAAATTATCCACATATGCCTAGGCCCCCATTTGTTCTAGCCTGACAATCTGAGGCATCTCTGACTGATCGACCAGGCAAAAAGGGATGGGGACACCAAGTGTGATTTGCAGGGGTAATTCCTACAGGAAACTTTTCTCCATAATAGAGACGTGTGCATAGGAGTAGCCAGAAAATTATAATAGCTCGCACTTTAAACCAAAGCTGTTAGGGCTCCAAGCAGGCAAAGCAAGTCATTGTGACCCTCCCCAGAAAAGCTTGCTTGTCTCTTCCATCCAAACATCCGTCCATTCATCTTTTCATCCTTCCATCCACCTGCTGATAGCCACCATTTCACCTTTACACTCTGCCATCCATTCAATCTTTCATCTAACATTCAGTCTGTCACCATTTCATCTATCCATCCATCCACCCTTCTTACCCAAACCTATTCACTTTCATACCTATCCATCTTTTCACTCAGTATTCCATCCTTTCAGTCATCAATGCACCCATCCTTTTGCTCATCCATCAACCCTTTCTCTCATCCATCCATCCTTTCACTCCCCCTTGTTCAACTCCTACGTGAACCCCCTGGCAGACGTCATCAGATCTCAAAGACTCCATATAATCCCCTATGCTGATGACACTCAACTAATCCTATCATTCACTGAGGATGGCTCTAATGCCAAAACCAACTTCCGCGACAACCTGACCAACGTAGCCAACTAGATGAGTGAAAACTGCCTCAAACTCAACTACGACAAGACAGAAGTACTGATCTTCAGAAACAGCAATTCCACTTGGAGCCACAGCTGGGGTCAGCAGAACTCGGATCAACACCGACAGACCATGCACGCAACCTAGGCATCACCCTCAAAAACAACCTGACCATGAAAATGCAAGTCAATGCAGTCACCCCCTCCTGTTCCACACCCTTCACGTGCTCTGCAGAGTCTTCTGCTTGACCCCAGTCAACATTAGAAAAAACATCACCCAGGCCTCATTACCATCTGCCTCGACTACGGCAACGCTCTCTACACAGGCATCTCCTACCTGCTCCTCAAAGGACTTTAGACCATACAGAATGCAGCAGCAGGCTCATTCTGGACCTCCCCAAATGGACCCCCATCATTCCCCACCTCAGAAACCTCCACTGGCTCCCCATCCAGAAGAAATGCCAGTTCAAGATCCTCATGTGTGCCTACAAAGCTCTACACAGCCAAGGACCGTCCTACATCAATCATTAGCTGAACTTCCATCTACCCTCAAGACACCTGCGCTCCTCCTCTCTTTTCCTTGCGCACACCCTGCACTAGTTGCAGCTGCAGTGAGGGGCATTCCTTCTCCTACATCGATGCCAAGACCTGGAATGACCTGCCACCCTCTACCCCCACCTCATAACAGCACCCCCCCTGGCAGGCTTCAGAAAGAAACTCAAAACATGGCTGTTCGACGGAGACTTGGCATCCTCAGAGTCCAGATACCCCTAGGGCAGAGGTCTCCAAACTTTTTAATGCAGCGCCCCCCCTGTTGAAAAATAAAAATCATTGGGCCCCACCTCAGAATTTTTCACAATTACTTTATAAAGATGGCAATGTTTAAATATGTCTAGACCTATTTAAACATTGCAGGTAAGTAATGTTACCTTTTTAAAAATGCAATAACATGCTTCTGCTTAAAGCAAAGGCCTGTTATCTTTATAATGCTGCTTTTGACCAGAGTCTGGCGCCCCCCCTGGGATCACTTGAGGCCCCCCTAGGGGGGCCCGCCCCCCAGTTTGAAGACCTCTGCCCTAGGGTGACAGTGCTGTGCTTTACGAATGCTGATTGATTGATCCTTTCATCCTCCCTTTCACTCATCCATCCATTCACCTGTTAACTCAACCATCCATCCTTTCACTCATCCATCCACACTACGACCCATCTATCCACTCATCCATCCATTTACCCTTTCACTCTTCCATCATCCTTTCACTCACTCATCCATCCATTCACCCTTTCACTCATTTGTCCATCCATTCACCCTTTTAACTCATCCATCCACCCTTATATCCAGCCATCCATCTACCCTCCTTCCCTTTTACTCATCAATTCATTCTTTCACTCATCCATCCTTTCACACATCAATCCATCTACTCTTCCATCCATCTACCTTTATCTCAGTCCCTCCATCTACTCATCGATCCATTTGTTTATCCTTTCACTTATCTATTGATCCGTCCTTTCACTCACTCTTCCATACATTGTTTCTCTCATCATGCATCCATTCATCCATCCACCCACCCTTTTAGTCATCAATCCATCCAAGCACCCTTTCACTCATCCACCATGCCTCCCTTTCACTCATGCATCACTACATCCATCTTTTTCACTCATTCATATATGCATCACTCATCCACCTCTTCACTCACCAATTTATCCACCATTTCACTCATTCATTCACCCTTTCACTCATCCATCCATCCTTTTATCCAGTAATCCATCTATCCTCCTTTCACTTATTCATCCATTCTTGCACTCATCCATCCATCCACTGATCATCCTTTCTCTCAGCCATCCTCCTTTTCACTCATCCATGCGTACATCCACCATTTCATTCATCCATACATATATCATCCACTCCCTCACCTACCCACCATTCACCATTTCACTCATGCATCCATCCACTCACACACCTTCCCCACCTTCCGCGGGAGGAATTCACAGGAGGAATTGGATGAGCCAAGCTAGGAGGTGCCAGGAGAGGAGATAAAACAGAATTCTTGGCACTCACGTCCTGAAATGGTCATCACTAGGCTGACAGAAGACACCAATAGGTGGATTCCATGGAGTCTCATTAGTCTAATGGCACATGTGTGGCATATGTCAGAATTGTATGTCTCCACTCTAGGGTTACCAACCAGAGTGGCTGAGAATCTGTACTTACTGTGCTCTGTTCCATTGTAGAAGGGCTTTCCACAATCCTTGTACACAGGTCAGTTTCAAGCCCTACACTTAGACTGGGAAATGGGTTTGCCCAGTTTTGCAGTGGTGGGTCAAACTCTAACAATTGACTCCTGTCGTGCCTCATTCACCTCATTTACTTCCTGATGGCGCCTATGTTCAATGAGAGACTCCGCTAGGCCCTGCAGGGTATGTGAGAGAGAACCATCTACGGTCCACTTAGGAGGAACAATGTGCCAGAGTTGTTAAGTTAGGAAGACCAAATCTGAAATAGAGCACATTCAAAATATTAAGGTTGCTTTTACTGACTGTACTTATCTTGATTTGGAACAATTATCTTCAATTTTCCCTGCTGCTGCTGCTGTATCAGGGCTCCTCCTTTTTTCCATATTGACAGTCTGAGGTGTATGACTGATCCGTCAAGTGGGCTGGGGGGGCAGAAAAAAGGAGGTGGGGACCCAAAATGTGATTTGCAGTAGTAATTCCCAAAGGGAACTTTTCTCCACAATACAGAAAATAACAACTGAATGGAATTACACCAAATTTGGTAAAATGTAAGAACTTTTCTCAGAAAGCGTGCTTTTTGTGAGTTGGGTAAGTACTTTCAACTGTTTTTGAGGAATTAGCATTTTGTCAAAACGTATAACCCCTATGTGAGTTACAACACCTCTAAGTGGGTCATCCTTCTATTCAACATTATTCAACAATCTGTAATGCCTCAAAGTCTTCAGAGAAGTCCTGGAAATGAACATCCACATCTAAGAAATATCCTTGTTATAGAGAATTTGCGTATAGCACTGTATTGCAACTATTTGACACAGGCACGTGCCTAGAAATCCACTTGTGAACATGAAGCTTTGGGTTTCTGAACACATTTTCTTTAACAGGCTTTGGCTTTTAGCCACAACCTTCTCTGAAACATGCCTCTGCAGCCAAATAAAGTGCCATAAGCCTTTAACTTGTTAAACATGGAGTTTTAGTTTCCAAACTTTACTAGTTGGTAAATGTCCACCATATAACTTTCAACATGCACAACCAAACTAGTCTTCAGGGCTTAAGCCATTTCCATTCCGTGCACCCATACATGAACACACAGTAACTCTGTGCTATATATGACTATAGGCTCTTTAATGACAGCTTTCTGTTTTTTTTTACTTATGTAAGGACTTACTGAGTAATGTCAATAAAGGTAACAAGGATGATGACATTTGAGGTGTCATTGGTGATGTCATCAATGATGTCATTTGGCAGTTCATGAGTGATGTAATTTATTTAGTCATAAGCGGTGCATGACCAGGCACAAATTTTAGTATTATTGTTAGTTCATTAAACTACTAGTGGAATAAAATTACAAGTTCTTTGGTTATCTCAATTCAATACCTAACTATAACATCACTTTAACTGTTGTTTTATATATACTTACTGAAAGAAACAAAGGTTACAGGGACGCTACAGTCAGGTTTTGAATTTACTCATACAAAACCATAGAAATTCAGCAGTTATAACTAGAGTTCTTTCAAGTAACTATAACTCATGCCCTTGCCATGCACAGTTTTCTTATCAATAATTTAATTGCAAATGTTTCAGTGATAATATCAAAGAAGCCATACAACATCTCATCTTAGCTGTGCATGGCGAAGGCAAGAGTTATCACTATTAAATCAGAGGATGACAGAGAAGTATGGAGAACCAAATCAACAAAATGGCAGAGGCCGAAGCACACACAGTGGAGCGAGAGGAACAAACAAACCAAGAATAGAGCAAAGAAACGTAGACTTGCCCGTGGGAACATGACCAAGAGGCAAACAATCATACCAATGAATGTGGTAAATCTCTCAGAATGCCTCCTATCTAAAGACGAAATATAACTGTCATCACTAAATGTATCCTTCTGTCCTCTCACTACTATGAATTTTACACAGACCAGGGTAGATCTTTTTTTTGTTTATGCGAAAACTGAAATTGAAAAAAGGGTTTCCTATTCAAGTACGATTAGAGTCCTTAATGGAAAAGGCACCCGTTCTCAGTAATTTATGTATGATGACATTGAGACATTGCATACTTTGACAATGTTAGATGATTCCTGTGACGCTCATGGTGATGCTAGCTTAAATTTAGTCATCTGTGGCATTGATCCCGGAATGAGCCAGGAAGGTCACTTTAAACCCAAATCTACATTTACACGACAGGTACACTGTGAAACACAAGGTTTTTGAGAAAAGTATCCTAAGGCAACTGACAAAATGAAGACACAAAGAACGGTCTTTAGGCAGGCATAATCTTACTCCAGGACAGAGAAAAGCATTAATCAACTTGAAGAATGATTGTACTATTTTTACCTGAGAATAAGATAAGGGTGGTAATGTAGTGGTATGGTCAAAAGGCAAATACATCACAGAGGGTCTCAGACAGTTAAATGATGGCACTTGCCATGAGCTAACAGTGTGTCAAGCTAACAGGCAATATGTAGAAATGCTTGTGAACTGGAAGGATCAGGGTTTACTGGAATGGGATGATTATTGTTTTCTTAAATGTAACCATCCAAGAACACCTGTGATGTATCTGTTACCAAAGCTTCATAAGAAATCCAGTAACCCCCTAGGTAGACCCATAGTATCTGCTATTGGCTCTTTGACAGAACATACCTCTAGATTTATTATTACTGAAGGCCTTTTTTAATGACTCTACCAGCGTATTTAAAAGACACCACCACTTTCTCACACTGATTGTTTGAATATTATGGGACGAAGATTTCCTCATGATGACTTTAAATGTAACCAGCCTTTATACCAGTACACAGCATGAATTGGGTATCAAGGCGCTTAGGCATGTTCTGAGGACCAGGTCGCTTTCCTTATTACTACATTCTGAAATTTTGATTGATATAATTTGGTTTTGCCTCACCAACAATTTCTTTTTGTTTGGTAACAAAATATATAGACAGATGCAGGGGACAACAATGGGCACATGCTTCGTCCCCAGCTACACAAACTTATTTGTGGGCTGGTTCGAGGAGCGTTTGACCACTGTCGTCCCAGCATTTAATGACCATGTAATCTTATGGACACGCTTCGTAGATGAGATTTTTATCATCTAGAGGGGAATACAACCTCAGCTGAGTTACCTGAACTGCAATCAATTGAGTTTACACTTTACAGGCACTAATAACAGTCAAAGGATTGAATTGTTGGATGTGGAAATTTTTATTGAGAATGCTAAAATAAATACAAGATTACATCGGAAACCCACGGCAGGCAACCGTTTGTTGCATGCGACAACTGCAAATCCACAAAGAGTTTGATTAATAGTATCTCCTATGGGGAATTATTGAGAGCCAAAAGAATCTGTAGTACAATGTCTGATTTTAATCACGAAAAACAAATCATGTTTGAAAGTTTTAAGGAAAGGGAATATAATCCAGACAGTCCAGAAAGCCATCCACAGTTACCATCTTTGGAGATGAACAAACAATTAGATTCATCGCTACATTTTCCTGTCAGGCCCCTCAGATACGTAAAATATTTACTAAGTATTGCGGTATGCTCAAGACAGATGATCACATAGCAAAAGCTGTGCAAAATACACCACAAATCACCTTTCGTAAAGGCTGGCATTTGTGTGACAATCTGAACAGCGATTTCTTTTTTTCCCAGAAGAAGAACCATAAAACAACTCAGGGTACAGGTTTTTTTTTATTGTTGTATGAATTGCAAAGCTTGTAGACAAAGCAATAATTGGACTACGGTGTGGATTTCTACTAGACAGCAATATCATTATGAAAAAAGACATGTACATGTAACACAGATTAATTTGTGTATTGCTTGATATGCCAATGTGACCAACTATATGTGGGCTGCTCCATTCATCTGGCTAGAACCAGAGTATTGGAAGGTATGAGGGCTATCAAAAATAATAACAGACAATACCCTGTTGCCAGACACTTTGCTGAGACTCACAATACCAATGCAAAATTGTTGGAATTTGTGGTAGTTGATGATGTGGGGTGCCACATCAGAGGGGGGGATAGACAACACATATTACGTGCTTTAGAATATGAATATATAATAGATTTTTATAACCTGATCTCCTTAGGTTTGAATTTAAGTGAGGAATTGGCAGTACATTTAGAGTGATATTTTATAGTGACACGAGTTATTGATTGTCCTACCTTTCTGATATTGAAATGTATGTGCCATTAAGGACATAGAGTGTTTCTTCCCACTCTATTAAGTGTTGTAGGATATTTTGACATTTCCTTTCTCGTTCTCTCCATGAGACTCTATATAAGAATATATAGGTCAGGTTTAAACTAAACTTTTTTTATGTGATATTTTGTCTTCATATTTTATTCAAGCACCATCTTCATGAAACATATGAGAATCGCACTACGAGATACTTCAAATTATGTATGGGGTAGGACCCACATGGGACTTTTTAGTCGATAGAATGAAGGGGATGAAATGTCATATGTTCACAGAAATCCACATGGGTAAGACACTATGAGGGTATAGATTCTTCTGTTTATAATTTGGTTACTTGATCATTTGTGTGCCCCCGACTTTCTAAATGAATAGAACGGTTTTACCATCTAAGATGGGGGTAGCTTTTTCATTGCAAGCGTAACAAGTTTTGCGATATACGTATGATATGTGTTATGAATTTTACTGAACCTAAAACTATTGGATGTTGGAATTACTTCAGAAAATCTGGAGAGATTTGTGTTTGAATATGCAAACAATTGTCAACATTACAAAAGGACTTATTGGTACAATTAAAAATAATGGTTGATGCCATGACCTTTAGGATTCATGTAAGACAATAAATTGTATGTATGAGCAGGCTTCTGATATACATTCTAAGATGGTGTCCATTGGTGCATGTTAAGTATAAGCCTCTCATCGATTTCACTATGGGAGCTTTTAAGACGTAAAGAGCTAGTAAAACAAGGGATCATTAACCATGATCAAGTAGCATACTGTAGTCTGCTATATATATATTTTTTGGTACATTGCTTGTTAAATTCCGAGAGATCTCTACATGAGCACGCAAATAGTTGCACATATCACAAAATGAATTATGGGTAAAATTATATTTGAGGATTGATGTCATGACTTTTAGGATTCATGTAAAATGATGAATTGTCATGTTTTCGATTTACACTCCAATATGGCGCCTAGTGTAGTATGTTATGTGTTAGTCCTTTGTTGATTTCACTATCGAAGCATTTAAAAAGTTTGTAAATCCAGGGACCACTAACCATGTTTAAGGCTCGGGCCGAAATGGGTTGTTGAAGCCAATACGATAAATTGGACACTTTCCTGGACCTTGGAGTTCATGCTTTGTTCCTTTTCCAAAAAGGAGTATTTTTGTATAATATTTTGTGTAGCCGGCACCCGACACGCACCGCTGCGTTAGTGGCCCGTACCTTTGCTGGACTCAGAGGATTTATGTGTGTGCGTGTGTGTGTATGTGCGTGTGTGTGTATGTATGTGAGTGTGTATAGATATATATATATAGATATATATATATATGAGTGTATATATACATGTATATATATGTGTATATATATGTATATATTGTGTGTGTGTGTGTGTGTGTGTATGTCTGTGTGTGTGTGTATATATACATGTATAAACATGTGTGTGTGTGTGTGTATATATATCTGTGTGTGTATGTATATATATGTATATATGTGTGTGTATGTATATATATATATATATATATATATATATACACATATGTATATATATATATATATATATATATATATATATATATATATATATGTAGATAGATAGATAGATAGATAGATAGATAGATAGATAGATAGATAGATAGATAGATAGATAGATAGGAGAATACGGCTCTACAAAACAAATACACATCCATTAATATGTGAACATATAATGTGCTTCTTTGCGCTATTAGTGCTTCTACAAGTCATGTCGGTGTGTTAGAGGAGTGTATCCTGCTCTGCTGCTCATGCGGTACCTGCTCAAGGGAAAAAGATGCTTCTCTTTCCTGAACTGTCAATCAGTTTGTTCTCATGAGCTGTCGACTTGCAACGTAGAAAATGAAAAGAAATTCATAAAATATTTTTCAAAGGCTGCTCTGAAGCCCAAATCTGACAAGATGTGGAGAAAAGGAAAGTGCCTCCTGGGGTCTCAGTTCGAAGGTGATTAAACAGCTTTCTTTGTGTGAATAAAGGAATAATGTCATGAAAATTGCCTTTTTACTCTGGTCAGAAGGCTCTGTACTCCCCAAACCTCACTCTGATCAATCAGTCGCAGCAGTGTGGTGCCAAGCCTTCATATGATCGACCCCCTTATTTGAATGGACTTGAAGAGCTATGGTAACCACGAGTTCCTGTAACAGATCACTTCACTAGAAAAGAAAAGTCAGCCATAGTCACCAGTTAGAATGAACGAATAGTGGATTAATGGATGGATGGACGGACGGACGAACGACCAGACAGACTGATGGGTGGATGGCCGGATTGATGGATGGATGGATGGATGGCTGCACTTACCTGCAACCTGACTGTACCAAAGAGAAATGTTGTATGTGTCTTAGGAAAGGGAGATATTGAGGAACACAGCACGACATTGTCAGCCTGATTTATAAGAAGGAAGAAGTTCCCCAAAAAACAAATATTGCCTGTCAATTTCCAATTCTCCTAGGAGCAAACTGAGTTCTCTAAAGGTGCCTTAGTTCTGGAGGTGGGGCAATACAGCAGCTAATTTAGGATGGGTGATCACCATCTAGTCTGGCTGCGTTACCTCTATGAAAAATCATTATGGAACTGGAGACAGAATTTTAGGAAAATCTAAGTACAGTGTCCCAAACGTGGTAGCGTAAACCCTCAGCATCTTTCTAAACATTATGTGGTCACCCCAAATGTGTGCGTTGGGGCTGCAGAGCACCAAACCAATGCCTATCAGACACATACCTTGACTTTAAAAGCCCATCCGCTTTTTAGGTCTCACTTACCAGACATTTGGTTGTCTAGCTGTGAAAGAGGTTTTATGTCTATACCAAGAACACACAGTGGGCTTACAGCCCATCCTCTGCCTCTATTGGTTAGTTTTGTTGTCATTCTTTTTTGTTTGCTACGTTATTGGTTTCTTTGCTTCCTCTTCCTGTGTTTTTCCAGGCAACATAGCATCTTTACCATCCCTTCGATTGTCTGACTTGTATGCTTTCATGTTCACTTTAAGCAATTTACATATTTTCATTAAACACTCTGTGAGAGTGCCTGTGTTTTTAGCTCTCTCCCTTGCATGCTTCTCCCTCCACCAGATAAGCACCCCAAACATCACGTTGCTCTCTCGCTGATGTGCTGTTATCTCCTCTCCCCCACGCCCCCTCGGTCCCCCCCCGACGGTCCGTGTTGCTCTCTCCCTCGTGTGCCGTTTTTACCCCTCCTCATCCCACCACCCAGCTTTATTTGTATTTTAACTCTCTGTTGCTTCCCCGAACTTGCCCCTTCGTGGTTCTACCACCCCATGCAGGCATTTAATTTCTGTTTTTATGGAGGGCAAGATGGTGTCACTTGCTGCCGGGTGCTTTGTTTTGGGAAAAGTGATTTTGCACACTTTACATTTCTACTGATCTAAGTGGCATGTGTCATCCTAGATCAGTCAGAAAAAGAAAATAGCAGCCGCACTATTCTCTAGTTGTGCGCATGCGTGCTGGCATGCCTACAGAATGACGTGACCAGCAGCAGCGGCCATGTCATCAACTTTAATTTCCTGCTTATCTATTTTCTTTCAAGAATGCGCGGTCTTCCAGCCCATTTCTAATATGGTACTGCTTTGGGGTCTATAACACACGTCTGTGCTTACTAAAGAGTAAATCACCTATAAACAGCATGTTTCGGTAGCAGAAAAGATCATCAAACAAATGCACTGTGGTCAATTTGTCTATTCATTAAGTCATCTTTGAAGCTAAGAAACACACTTGAATGTAATTAATGCTGGTTTGCTGGAGTGACCTCACACTAGCTTTTGATTACAAAAAAACAGGCAAACGGTAATGAGTGAGGTATTTACCATCTCACTAAATCATGACAACGTAGGGTCTTTTCACTGTGTGCGCAAAATATCATGTATTGGGCGTTCAATGAAAAATGAGCATTTACATGCAGAATTGGAGCTTAATTCCACTTATATCGGAACTTAGCCCACATTTTACCACAGGTAAATTTCAGTAGGTTTCATGTGCCAAACTGTACCAGTGGAAACTCTGAATCCCAGCAAACAGGGCCTGCCTATATAGTTGGTGCTGGGCGAACAGTGTCAGCGTAGATCTATTCTGACTGCATTCCTAATATATAACTTAGACCCACGTTGCTGGACATTGATAGGTTTTGTGCAGCAAATGTTTAACCAGGAGTGTGGTCCTCCCATGACGGATGAAGAGACTTTTGAGGACATACTTTTCTCTATCTGACTGAAGACCTTAAACACGGTGGATTTTCAACAAAATGCATAAGTTTTACCAGAGTTAACAGTGTTACTATATACAAAGGTCTGGCTAGAACTGCAGAGTACTGTAACAGTTGCTGGGCAATATGGCTGAAAGTTAAAAAAGTGCTGTGATGTGGTCAATGGTGGTCATGTCGTGGTGTTTTGTCTTGTTTACTTTCAGCGATGTTGTGCAAAATTGCTAAAAACATTTACAAAACCAAACAGCGTTCATGTGTATGACAGAAATTTGTCTCTTTCAATGTTTTTTGGGGTGTGATGGGACAGGGAGGGGGGTAGGATGCAAAACGAGAGATAGCGGAAGGAAGGAGGGACGTGGAACAAATGGGAGGGAGGGAGGTTGGGGCAAGGGCAAAGAGAGGTGGAAGATGGGATGAGGAATGGAGAAGGAAGAGCATGACGAGGGCGGGAGGAGGACAGGAGGGATCAAGCAAAGTGAGATGTGGCGGGATGGGGGCACTATGTTTTTTTTTTTTTTACATGAGATTTCCACTGTCTCAAGCAAAACCTAAAATGTTATTGTCCTTTTCGGAGTGGTAATGCCTGCAGGACATGCTAAGGTGTCTTCAGTTAATGTGCTTAATACTGTTTGTCGAACCATGTCCTCTACTAATTCATCACCCAACACATCTGTGCATTCCCCATGAGAAAGCTTATGCCAATGTCCGTGCTTAATCACCCGAGAACAGTTGATCTGGCAGCTTAGCTCACTGTGATCTAAATCACTATGGCCCTCATTACAACCCTGGCGGTTGGCGGAGAAGCGGCGGTCTTACCGCCAACAGGCTGGCGGTAAAATTTTGGGAATTATGACCATGGCGGTTACCGCCGTGGTCATCCGCCACTTCTCCGATCTGACCGCCAGGGCGGAGACGACTGCTGGGCTGGAGACCAGGGTCTCCAGCCGGCGGTCGTCACAATACCGCTGGCGGTATCATGACCGGGCTGACCGCCATGGATTTCATGGGGTTAGGAACCGCCATGAAATCCATGGCGGTGAGCACTATGTGTGCCAGGGAATTCCTTCCCTGGCACAGATAGGGGTCTACCCGACCCCCCACCCCTACCCGAGTCCTTCCCCTACACCCCCCACCACCCCTGCCACCCCCAAAGGTGGCAGGACCCCCACCTCCCCACCCCTACCCCCAACATTACATTACACATTCACACCCGACGCACGCAGGCACCACCAACACACATACCCGCACACACACCAACATACATGCCAACAGCCACACACACAGTCATACGCACACACCCACATTCAGACATACACGCACACATCCATACAGACATACATACAGACAGACACGCACTCATTTCCAAACACACAACACCCCCGCATGCATACACGCACTCACATACCCCCTCTACATACCCACACGCACACCCCCATGCACCCACACATCACACAACACTTCCCCACCCCCCTCCCCTAACGGATGATCAACTTACCTGGTCCGTTGATCCTCCGGGAGGGGACGGGATCCATGGGGGCAGCTCCGCCGCCAGCACCCAGTCAACAGAACACCGCCACGCCGAATCACAGGACGTGATTCGGTGGGCGGTGTTCTGTTGACGTGGCGGTGGAGCTACCTCCACTTCCCCGCCGCCCACCAGTATGGCTGCTGGCGGCTCTCCGTCCAGAAAAGAACGGAGGGCTGCCAGCGGTCATAATGCACGGCGGTCCCTCTGCGGTCTTGTAAAAAGATCGCCAAGGTTGTAATGACCACCTATGTTTGATATCTGTAAAAAAAAAACACAGAAAAGAGAACTGTTTTGCAAAAAGGGCAGAAGGACCAACTTCTTCCTAAGCAGACTGCAGCCGCTAGCACTTCATTTAGCATGTATTGTACTGTGAAAAGCTCGGATGTATTTACAGTTTGCTTTGGTGAGTGCGGGATGGCTGATGATGAAGCATGCCACCCAGGGGGTGTGAGGCCATCCCTTCTTTTTGAGCAAATGCCCATTGTGTCCCAACGGTGGTGCACCTTATGTGAATCCACCCATGATAGAGGCATTTCTTCTACAACAAGGTGGTTTAGTCAATAACCAGGGATATTTGCTACAAGGGCACGTTTGTTTTTGTGAATATCTCACTAACAATCAGAACATACTGTCTGTGGTAATATAACACTAACACTCGGAAATTCCATCTGAGGTAAAATAGCGCTAACAATCAAAACATTCTGTCAGATGTTATATAACACTAACAATAAGAGCATCCTGTTTGAGGTAATATAACACTATCAATCAGAACATACTGTCTATTGTAATATAACACTAACAATCATAACATTCCGTCTGTGATAATATAACACTAACAATCAAATCATTCCATCTGACATGAAATAAGATTAACAATCAGGAAGTACTGACTGAGGTAACATAACGCTACCAATAAGAAATATTATCTGTGGTAATATAACACTCACTACATACTGTCTGTGGTAATATAGCACTAACAATCAAAAATTCCATCAAAGGTGATATAATACTAACAATCAAAACTTTCTGTCTGAGGCAATATAACACTACCAATCACAACATACTGCCTATGGCAATATAACACTATCAAAACATTCCGTCTAAGGTAATATAACAGTACCAATCAGAACATATTGTCTATGATAATATAACACTATCAATCAGAACATACTGTTTATGGTAATATAACATTATCAAAACATTCAGTCTGAGGTAATATAACACTACCAATCAGAACATATTGTCTATGATAATATAACACTACCAATCACAACATACTGCCTATGGCAATATAACACTATCAAAACATTCCGTCTGAGGTAATATAACACTACCAATCAGAACATATTGTCTATGATAATATAACACTATCAATCAGAACATACTGTTTATGGTAACATAACATTATCAAAACATTCTGTCTGAGGTAACATAACACTAACACCAGAAAAATACTGTCGGTGTAATATCTGTTGTAATATAACACCAACAAACAGAACATACTGTCGGTGTAATATCTGTTGTAATATAACACTAACAAACAGAACATATTGTCGGTCTAATATCTGTTGTAATATAACACAAACAAACAGAACATACTGTTGGTGTAATATCTCTTGTAATATAACACAAACAAACATATTGTCGGTGTAATATTTGTTGTAATTTAACACTAACAAACAGAACATGCTGTCTGTGGTAATATTACCCTACCAGTCAGAACATTCTGTCTGTGGTAATACAGCACTAACAATCAGAACTCATATCACGCCCTCTCTGTTGTTGCTGCACACACGTCTGGTGGAGTGTTGGCACTCTTCCCATTGACGCGAAAGGAGCCCCAGCGCCCTGACGGACACAGCTTCATCTAAAGAATGGATGGGATTGGTTATCTTATGCTTTGTACCCCACCCCAGGTGTTCAGAATTTTGCTTGTAATTGAAGTATTTAGATGTTTTAATGAATATGAGGTTATTTCATTGGTGTATGCTTCTGCCACTGGAATATGGCCGAGCTACATGCCGGCTTTGAGCTGAAACGCGCCCCCTTCTTTCTTCAGCTGGCCCATCAAACAGTAGTTTAAACCCCATAAGTAATGGGAACAAAGTCATACTCTTAAAAATTTCCCATTGCCTTTTAGAATTCCTTTGTTCCAGTGAATTAAATATTTCAGCCTTTAGAAGCCAAGAAAAAGTTTGTGTTCTTTCATATGTGATATAAAAACTTATAACAGGCAACAAGTGATATGACTGCCCTTGTTAACAGTGCTCATTCCAAAGAACCAAAATGGTAAAAGATTGGGTACAGTCTAGGTCATTAGAGATTAGGGATACCGTGAAACTGCTGTGGAAGCTTCCCTCCCAACAGATAGAGTAGGGCAGCAATGATGAGTTTGCCTCTCTGTCAGAGCAAAAAGAGAACAGACCTCAGAAGTGAAAGGTTTTCCCCCACACTCAGAACCGGAGCACGACAGCAGCATTCTCAGCAGTACTGAAACCCTTCCTCACTCTCAGAGTTGGTGCACACAGGTCAGGATTACAAGCTTCCCTTAGATAGAAGAGGACATGCAGGAGGGACAGCAGCTGAGGGGCACTCTTAAAATAAGTGCAAAAGAAAAGCCCCTTTGCACATCACTGCAACTTGGTGCATCAGTTTGACTTATTACCAGAATATCGATGTCAGAATGTTATCTGATATAAATATTGTATAAGAAAATATCACCCCATTGGAAAAACCTAGACCCAAAGAGACAATGGGCCTGATTACAACTTTGGAGGAGGGTGTTAATCCATCCCAAATGTGACGGATATCCAGCCCACCGTATTATGAGTTCCATAGGATATAATGGACTCATAATACGGCGGGTGGTATATATGTCACATTTGGGACGGATTAACACCCTCCTCCAAAGTTGTAATCAGGCCCAATATATTTGTAAACGATATTGAGGACAGAATATGTCTCACAGCTGTGATATTATGACATTAACCATTAAATTATAGCAACATGAAGCTGTTGGTATTGTCTCATCAGTTTTGGTTTTGACTGCATGTGCGATTGCGAAATCTATTGTGAATAAACAAAAAAATTTAAAAGGGGCTTAGAGCCAGCCCTTTACTTACCTGTACTTACCATTTGTTTATTTCAATGTTGCTCAAATTTCCTTGCTTCTGATTGGCCAGTACCTCGTCTGCTTTCACTTCCTGCTCTCTGCTGCTTGCTGCTTTGCTGTCCTGCCATCATGTTGCCTTGGGACCAAGACCCATATTTATACTTTTTTTGTGCCGCATTTGCGTCACTTTTTGACGCAAATGCGGCGTAAACTAACAAAATACAATTATATTTTGTGAGTTTTTGCCGCTTTTGCATCACAAAGTGACGCAAATGAGCGCAAAAAAGTATAAATATGGGCCCAAGTACTCCTCCCGGTCACTGCCATTTGCTAATGATCAGTATCCTTCCAGTGACCATCTTCTTCCAAAGGTACTTTTTTGTTTACTTTCACAGTGTACAAGGCTGTGTGAAGTACATCCTGGAGGTGCTCAGTCAAACTACGTCAATCCCCCCTCCCACCAGGCCTTCTCTGATCATCCAAGCTTTCTCATCCAAGGGTCTGACTCCTGAAGAGTTGCAGGACAGACAGGCAGAGAGGGCTCACCAGTTGGTGTTGGAGAAAATGGGGATGGACATAGAGGAGATCAAGTTGTTGTTGGCTTATGAGCTCAGCTTGAGGGAGCTGGATCAAAGGAGCCAGTCTAGTAGGGATGGTGGCAGACACATCACAGTGCAGCATGAGAGGAGGGTGCACATTTCTAAGGACCTTGTGAAGGATTACAAGAGGGAGGATGGCATACTGCTGTGGTTAAAGGGGTATGAATCTGGTCACTGAAGCGCATTGGGGGTGGGTCTGTGAAAGCACTTTGAGTTAGAGGGAAGAGATACTCTGACATTCTTAGGGGATCCCCAGGGGCTCACTTACCCTATCATGAAGGACACCCTGATCACTAGGTATGGTCTCACCCCTGATCAGTATAAGGACAAGTTTAGGTCCTATAAGAAGAAGGAATCCCAAACATGGTTGGAATGTGTTGATTCATTCTGCAGGTCCCTGGATGGTTGGGTGAAGGGCAGTAAGATGAGAGCATATGAGGGGCTTTACAATCTGATTGCTTGGGAGCACTTGTACAGTGTATGTTTTCCAGAGCTGCACCAGCACCTGATTGACAGCAAGCTGACTGACCCCAGGAAGCTTGCGCAGGGAGCGGACCGCTGGGAGAGCACCAGGGTCCAAAAGGGGTATGGGGAAGACCATGCCAAGGGTGGGAAGCGTCCCTCTGAGAAGAAAGGGGGGGTTTAACTGTAAACAGGGGGCGTTCTCTAAAGGGCCCCAATCTGATTCCCAGAGTAAGGATTCCCATTCCCCCAGTGAGAAGAAGCCATGGTTCTCCAAAGGAAAACCTGTGGCAGGGAGTCCCCCATGTAAGTGCTATGCATGTGACCAAGTGGGCCATGTGAGGGGGGACCCCAAATGCCCCAAGAGTACACCAACACCCACTGGTGCGCAGTCTCAGGGTTTGGCTAGTGTAGCGCTTGGGGAGGAGTTGGTCCCAGGTGGGTGAGAGCCAGCTGAGATGACCCTTGACTCACTAGGGGACAGTGAGATGGTCCAGAGAACCCCTGTGCCTGAGAACACTAAAAAGTACAAGCAGTAGGTGACAATCAATGGACAGAGGGTGGAGGCTCGGAGAGACACAGGAGCAAGTGTGACTACAGTGAGGAGTCAGCTGGGGGGTCATTACGACCTTGCGGTCTTTTCGCAAGACCGCCAAGGTACCGCCGGGATGAAGACCGCCAGTGGTGGCGGTCTTCCGCGCCGCGTATTATGACCGCTGGCAGCCCGCCGTCCTTTTTCGTACAGAAAGCCGCCAGCAGCCATACTGGCGGACGGCGGGAAAGTGGAGGTTGCTCAACCTCCACCACAACGTCAACAGAACACCGCCCACTGAGTCACGTCCCATGATTCGGTGTGGCGGTGTTCTGGTGATGGTGTCCTGGTGGCGGAGCTGCCCCCATGGATCCCGTCCCCTCCCGGAGTATCAACGGACAAGGTAAGTTGATCGTACGTTAGGGAAGGGGGTGAGGGGGTGTTGTGAATTGTGTGCGTGCATGGGGGTGTGCGTGTGAGAGTGTAGAGGGGGTGAGTGACTGAGTGTATGCGTGCGGGGGGTGTTGTGTGTATGGGAAATGTATGCGGGTTGGACGGTGTGCATGTCTGTTTGTATGTGTGCAGGTATGTGTTGTCGGGGTGTATGTGTGGATGTAGGGGTGTGTATATGTGCATGTTAGGGGTGTGTGCGTGTAGGGGTGTGTATATGTGCATGTTCGGGGTGGGGAGAGGGGTTGTGGCACCTTTGGGGGGTGGCAGGGGAGCGGGGGGAGTGGCGGGAGGATTCGTAGGGGGTAGCAGGGGTGGGGGAGACCCCTATCAGTGCCAGGGAAGGTATTCCCTGGCACTGATAGTGCCTACCGCCATGGATCTCATGGCGGTTCCCAAGCACCCTAGATCCATGGCGGTATGCAGGGTCCTGATACCATCGGCGGTCTAGTGACGACCGCCGGTCTGGAGACCACAATCTCCAGCCCAGCGGTCTTCACCACCATGGCGGTCGGAATGGTAAAGTGGCGGATGACTGCGGCGGCATAATTCCATTTTTTTTTCCGCCAGCCTGTTTGCAATATTACCGCAGCTTTACCACCGACCGCCAGGGGCGTAATGACCCCCCTGGTGTCTGAAGAGCAGATTGGTCCCCGGGTACTTCACCAAGTAATTGCAGTAGACAACTCAGAGCACCTGTGCAGAGTGGCGCAGGTTCCCTTTGAATGGGGGGGCAGGTCTCAGGTTCCTTGAAGGTAGCTGTGAGTCCAACCATGCCTGTAGATTGTTTGCTTAGCAATGACGTGGAGGATTCCCCTTGGAAGGAGGTGGAACACAGGTCACACTTGAAGATGTTGGGTCTGCCTGGGTGGTTATGCATATCCACCAGGTCTATGGCAGCCCGTCAGGGTGATCAGGGGACCCTAGAGCCTGAAAGAGTGGCCCAGGTGTCTGCCAGAAGGAGGAGGGGCAGGGGCATGGGACACTGGCCCCAGAAGTTCCAACGGTCCAGGAGGAGGCTGAACCTGAGGGAGAGGCCCTGGAGCCTACAGGGGATCAGGTGGCTGAACTCAGTGAGGTCCCTGAGTTGTCGAAGTGACAGCAGGAAGGGGGCCCCACCAGGGAAGCCTTTTGTGAGGCACAGAAGTCATGCCCTACTCTGGAGGGTTTGCGGCAGCAGGCTGCAGACCAGGCATCTGGCAAGGAGACTGGATCACATCTGATTTACTTGGAGGATGGCCTCCTATATAGCAAGCCTAAGATTCCTGAGTCTGGGTCAACCCGGTTGCTGGTGGTACCCCAGGGCTTCCGAGCCTTCCTACTTGGTCTGGCTCATGATGTGCCTTTAGCTGGTCATTTGGGGCAGGACAAGACCTTTGAGCAGCTTGTCACCCACTTCTATTGGCCCCAAATGTGCAGGCACTCTGATGCTCATTGCAGGTCTTGCCCAACTTGCCAGGAAAGTGGCAAGAGTGGGGGGAAATGTAAGGCTCCCCTCCAACCTTTTCCTGTTGTCAGGACCCCCTTTGAAAGGGTTGGCATTGACATTGTGGGGCCTCTGGATCCCAAGACAGCCATTAGCAACAGGTTTATCCTGGTCTTGTTGGACCATGCCACCCGGTACCCAGAAGCCATTCCTTTAAGATCAATCACTGCCCCTGTGGTAGGCTGTGCCATGATGGGAGTTTTTACCCACATGGGGTTCCCAAAGGAAGTGGTATGTGATAGGGGTACCAACTTCATATCAACATATATGAAGTCTCTGTGGAAGGTGTGTAGGGTAACGCATAAGTTCACCACACCTTACCACCCCCAAAGTAATGGTCTGGTTGAGAGATTCAACCGTACCTTGAAAGGCATGATTATGGGCCTGTCAGAGCCCTTGAGGCGGAAGTGGGATGTCCTCTTGTCATGCCTTCTGTTCGCTTACAGGGAGGTGCGTCAAAAGGGACTTAAGTTTAGTCTCTTTAAGCTGATCTATGGCCAACTGTGAGGGGACCTTTAAGTCTGGTCAAGGAGGCTTTGGAAAAAGCTCCTAGTAACCCCCCCACAATGCATTTAGTTACATGCTGGCTCTCAGAAACCAGACTGCCAGCTTCAGGAGTCTCGCACAGGAGAACCTGGAAGCGAGCCACGAGGACATGAAACGCTGTTATGACCAGAATGCCACTCTGGTCGAGTTCCAACCTGGAAAAAAGTGTGGGTGATGGCACCAGTGGAGCCTAGGGCACTCCAGGACAAGTAGACTGGGCCATTTGAGGTGGTGGAGCACAAGAGTGAAGTCACCTACTTAGTGAACTTGCAGACTGCCAGGAACCCTTTAAGGGTCCTGCATGTTAACCGGCTCAAGCCACACTCTGAGCGGACAGAGCTGTCCATGCTCCTAGCAACAGATGACGGGGTAAAGGAGGAGAGTGAGCCTTTCCTGACCTCCTGTCTGCAGGAGAAAAAGATCGGTCTGTGGAGGGAGTGATCCTCTCCCCCTCCCTGACTGCAGAGCAGCAGATGGACTGTTGCCAGGTGTTGGGACAGTTCGCCTCACTGTCTTCCTTGATGCCAGGGGTCACACACTTGTGCACACATGATGTGGATACTGGGAACAGTACACCCATTAAACAAAAGGTTTATAGGGTAACTGACAAGGTCAGCGCTAGCATCAAAGATGAGGTATCCAAGATGTTAACCCTAGGGGTTATTGAGCATTCCAGCAGTCCTTGGGCCAGTCCTGTGGTTTTGGTCCCAAAGACTGCTGCTCCTGGTGCCACCCCAGAACTCTGGTTCAGCGTGGTCTACCGTGGTCTCAATGTGGTCACTAAAACTGACACACACCCTATCCCCCGGACTGATAAGCTCATAGACCAGTTGGGAGCAGCCAAAAACCCCAGCACGTTTGATTTAACGGCTAGGTATTGGCAGATTGCCTTGACTGAGGGGGTCAAGGAGAGGTCTGCATTTTCTACCCCAGATGGGCACTTCCCATTTAAGGTGATGCCATTTTGGCTGAAAAATTCCCTGCCATCTTTCAGAGGTTGGTCAACCAGGTGTTGGCTGGGCTGGATGAGTTCAGTGCCGCCTACCTGGATGGCATTGCTGTCTTCAGTCCCACATGGGAGGAACACTTGCAACACCTCTGTAAAGTGTTGGAGGCCCTGCAAAAGGCAGGACTCACTATTAAGGCAAGCAAGTGCCAAATAAGGCAGGGTTCCAAGGTGTACTTGGGACACCAGGTGGGGAGTGGTCAGGTGGCACCCCGACTGCCAAAGATTGATACCATTCTGGCTTGGGAGCCTACCAAGACCCAGACTGAAGTGAGAGCCTTTTTAGGTCTCACAGGACACCATAGGAGGTTTGCCAAGGGTTATGTCACAATTGTTGCTCCCTTGACTGAGTTGACATCCAAAAAGCAACCCAGAAAGGTGATCTGGACTGAGTCTTGCCGGATGGCTTTTGATGCCCTGAAGGCTGCCATGTGCACTGCACCTGTGCTGAAGGCACCTGACTACTCGAAGGAGTTTGTTGTGCAAACAGACGCCTCAGATCATGGTATTTGAGCAGTAGTCTTACAGCTTTATGAAGAGGGCCTAGATCAAACTGTAGCCTTCATTAGAAGGAGGTTACTTCTCTGGGAACGTAGGTGGAGTGCCATAGAACATGAGGATTTTGCTGTGGTCTGGGCGCTGAAGAAGTTAAGACCCTACTTGTTTGGGACTCACTTCTGGGTTCAGACCAACCACAGGCCCCTCAGATGGTTAATGCAGATGAGGGGTTATGTTAGACCTGACAGCCTTAGGGTGGTCACCCCTAACTTTGTGCCTGCCTCCCTCCACTTTTTAGATACTTTTTTGCTGGTTTTAAGACTCTGCACACTTTACCACTGCTAACCAGTGCTAAAGTGCATGTGCTCTCTCCCTTTAAACATGGTAACATTGGATCATACCCAATTGGACTATTTAATTTACTTATAAGTCCCCAGTAGAGTGCAAAATATGTGCCCAGGGCCTGTAGAATAAATGCTACTAGTGGGCCTGCAGTACTGATTGCGCCACCCACTTAAGTAGCCCCTGAACCTTGTCTCAGGCATGCTATTGCAAGGCCTATGTGTGCAGTTTCACTGCCAATTCGACTTGGCATTTAAAAGTGCTTGCCAAGTTTAAAACTCCCCTTTTTCTACATATAAGACACCCCTAAGGTATGCCCTAGGTAATCCATAGAACAGGGTGCTGTGTAGGCAAAAGGCAGGACATGTACCTGTGTACTTTTCATGTCCTGGTAGTGTAAAACTCCTAATTTCGTTTTTACACTGCTGTGAGGCCTGCTTCCTTCATAGGCTAACATTGGGGCTGCCCTCATACATTGTTTGAGTGGTAGCTGCTAATCTGAAAGGAGTAGGAAGGTCATATTTATTATGGCCAGAATGGTGATACAGAATCCTGCTAACTGATGAAGTTGGATTTAATATCACTATTTTAGAAATGCCACTTTTAGAAAGTGAGCGTTTCTCTGCACTTAAATCATTCTGTGTCTTACAATCAACGTCTGGCTGGGTTTAGTTGACAGCCCCTTGTGCATTCACTCAGACACCCCCCAAACACAGGATACTCAGCCTCACTTGCATACATCTGCATTTTGAATGGGTCTTCCTGGGCTGGGAGGGTGGAGGGCCTGACACTTGCATGTCAAAGGGCAGTAGCCTGCCCTCACACAAAGGACTGCTACACCCCCTACTGGGACCCTGGCGAACAGGACTGAACTGAAAGGGGACCTTGTGCACTTCTAAGCCACTCTTTGAAGTCTCCCCCACTTCAAAGGCACATTTGGGTATATCAACAGGGCCTCTGCCCATACCAACTCAAACACTTCCTGGAGAAGAAACTGGAACCAGAACCTGCATCCTGCCAAGAACAACTGCCTGGCTGCACAAAGGACTCACCTGTCTGCTTTCTGTGAAGGACTGCTGCCTTGTTGTTGCCCTGCTGCCTTGCTGCTCTCTGGCTGAGGTGAAGAAGTGCTCTCCAAGGGCTTGGATTGAGCTTGCCTCCTGTTCCCTGAAGTCTCAGGACCAAAAAGACTTCATCTCTACAAGAAGGACTTCTTGTGTGGTGAAATTCGACACACAGCCTGCCAGAAACAACGCACAGCCTGCACTGAGGTGAAAATTTCACTGCACGCCGAACCGGAACACCACAGCCCAACTTCGCAATGAGAAGATCGACACAGCGCCAGCATAGCGACCGGAAATTTGACGCACAGCCCACTGGATTGACGCACAGCTGAGCCGGAATGACGCAGCCTGACTTCCAGAGAGGAATCGACGCAGCGCCTGCCGTGCGGTAGAAAATTTGATGCTGCGCCCACTGGATCGACGCAGCTCCTGTGACTTCATCCTGCCAGCACAGGAAATCCATGCATCATCCCCAGGGCATCTGAAAACTCTGCAACCCAAAGAGGATCCACAACTGAGCACCGTAAATCGACGCACAGCCGTACCTGCATGAAAACTAAAAGACGAATCGCCGTGCGTTGCCTGAGAAATCAACGCACACCCCTTTGTTTCCACGCATCTCCTCCTCTGCAGTTCTTTGCGGAGATTTTTCACGCGAACCAGGTACTTTGTGCTTGAAAGAGACTTTGTTTGCTTTTAAAAGACTTAAGACACTTTATATCACTTTTCAGTGATATCTCAGCATTTACCTATTGCATCTTTATTCGTTTTGGCATGCATTTATCCAGACAAATATTGTATATTTTTCTAAACACTGTGTGGTGTATTTTTGTGGTGCTATATGGTGTTATTGTATGATTTATTGCACAAATACTTTACACATTGCCTTCTAAGGTAAGCCTGACTGCTCAGTGCCAAGCTACCAGAGGAAGGGCACAGGATAATTTGGATTGTGTGTGACTCACCCTGACTAGAGTGAGGGTTCTTGCTTGGACAAGGGCTAACCTGACTGCCAACCAAAGACCCCATTTCTAACAGGTGAGAATTCAAAGCTGTTGAGGTGGTCCATTTCCCTACACGGGATGGACTTTACGGTAGAACACCGCCCTGGCACAGAACACGCCAGTGCTGATGGTCTGTCCAGATTCTTCCGCCTTAGTGATGAGAACTCCCATGAGGTTTGGTAGTTGCTCCCCACTTTCAGCTGGGGGGGACATGTGTTAGACTTTACATCCTTGGTGTGGTCTCCCCTAACTTTTTGCCTCTGTTTCCCAGGTTGTTGATGTGTGCTGGACTCTGCTTTTGGTGTTTTTGTTACTCTGGGCACTTTACCACTGCTATCCAGTGCTAAAGTGCAAGTGCTCCTGTATAGAATGTGTATGTGTATTGGCTTTCCATGATTGGCATATTTGAGTTACTGGTAATTCCCTACTACAGTGCACTAGAGGTGCCTAGGGCCTGTAAATCAAATGCTACTAGTGGGCCTGAAGCACTGGTTGTGCCACCCACATGAGTAGCCCTGTAAACATGGTACTGACCTGCCACTGTAGTGTCTATGTGTGCAGATTTTAACTGCCAATTCGACTTGGCAAGTGTACCCACTCGCCAGGCCTAAACCTTCCCTCTTCTTACATGTACAACTAAGGTAGGCCCTAGGTAGCCCCATGGGCAGGGTGCAGTGTATGTTTAAGGTATGACATATGCTAATGTGTTTTATATGTCCTAACAGTGAAATACTGCCAAATTCGGTTTTCACTGTTGCAAGGCCTGTCTCTCTCATATGTTAACATGGGGGCTACCTTTAAAAATGATTAAAGCATAGATTACCTTTGGGAGCAGATAGACATGTGGAGTTTGGGGTCTCTGAGCTCACAATTTAACAATACATCTTTTAGTAAAGTTGGTTTTGAAATTGTGTGTTTGAAAATGCCACTTTTAGAAAGTGGGCATTTTCTTGCTTAAACCATTCTGTGACTCTGCCTGTTTGTGGATTCCCTGTCTGGGTCAGTTTGACATTTGGGCTGTTTGCACCTCTCTCTAGACAGTGACTCAAAGGGAGCTGGGGTGTAGTCTACATATCCTAATGAGCCATTGGTGCTAGGAGGGAGGAGAGGAGTGGTCACTTACACCTGAAAGGGCTGTGCCTGCCCTCACACAATGCAGTCTCCAACCCCTGGTGTGTGTCTGGGGCCTGGCCTGGGCCAGGCATGATTTCACAAGCAAGAGAGACTTTCCTTTGCAGAAAGCCTACTTCAAAGGCCAAAATGGATATAAGAAGGACACCCAAAACTACAGACTTTAGATCACTTCTGGACATCAAGAGGAATCTCTGCCTGGAGAAGAGCTGAAGAGCTGAGGAGAAGTGCAGCCCTGCCTGAGACTGTGCTTTGTGGAGCTATCCTTCAGTTGCTGCTTCTGCCTGTGGAAGGGGACAAAGACTGGACTTTGTGTGCCTTCCTGCTTGTGAAGAAATCTTCAAGGGCTTGTCCTGAGCTTTCCTCCTGTTGTTGAAGTCTCAGGGCCATCAAAGACTTCTCCTGCCATCACCTGGACTCTGCTGAGACTCCTGCCCTGCCAAGTGGTGCCCTATCCAGTTCCTGTGGCCTTGGAAGGTGAAGCTGGCAGACCAAGAGTGAAAATCCTCACACAGACCGTTGTGCAAGGAAAACATCGACACACCTTCTGAGACGTGGCTGAAAAACGGCGCGCTGCGGATTCACGGCAGAAATCGACGCTCCACTGGCATCGCGGCTGGAAAATTCACGCATGGAGTTGGGAGAACGACGTGCAATACCCGCTGACGGAGGCTGTTAACGTCGCAACCCACATTGCACGGTTTTGCTGATAGGGTGCAAACCTAGCTGGGTGCGGAAAAATGACACAACGCCTGCCCGAACCCAAGTACTGCCCGGATCGACGCATCGCTCCCCTGCGGGGAGGAAAAACACTGCACGTCAACCCAACCGGAGAAGGAGAAACAACGCATGATCTCGCTTGTGGGTGAGAAACGACGCACCGCTTACCTTTTTTGACGAACACTCACCTGTGCGTGTTATTTTGAAGCTACCCAGGTACTTTTCAATGCTAACAGTGTTTTGCCTGTTTTCTCAAGGATTTAAGACTCTTTTTGCTTTTTAATTAATAACTTAGCTTGTGTATGTTGGATTTTTGTCATTTTGGTTTTGTTTAGTTTAGATAAATATTTTCTATTTTTCTAAACCTGTGTTGTGTCATTATGTAGTGTTTTCATTAAGTTACTGTGTGTGTTGGTACAAATACTTTACACCTAGCACTCTGAACTGAAGCCTGCCTGTTTGTGCCAAGCTACCAAGGGGGTGAGCGGAGGTTAGCTGAGGGTGATTCTCCTTTACCCTGACCAGAGTGAGGGTCCTTGCTTGGACAGGGGGTAACCTGACTGCCAAACAAAGACCCAATTTCTAACAAGCATGAGCTTGATACAGTGTGCAGTGTACACACCGGAAAGACACAATGTTCTCACATGAGGTTGACCAAATTGGCCAGCCTCATAGTTTAATTATGTGCAGATTGATCCTGGCCACCATGTGTTCAAATGTTAATGTGTGTTTTATTTATATCATGTTTTTATAGTTTTCATTTATGTCACTTTTTGGTCATTTGAATATGTATAAATGCATGTTTATGTTTCCTCCACAGGACCTCCTTCTAAGAAGGAACAATTTCCTTGTTGAAGCAACCATAAATTAGAGATTGGGTATTGTATGAATGTGCACAGTGAGTGCATATATGTATTGTGATTAGGGAAGCAGATAGGGTCACATAGGGTCTGATTGGTCCTCTAGAAAGCCCAGGATCCCTTGGCGGACCAACTAAGGGCTGAAAAATGTTGACCTGAGTTGCACGGGAGCATCATAATTGAGCCTCATTTGTCCTATTATAAATTTTAATAATCGCTCCTCTGCCCCTTAATAAAATTTAGATTGTATTTTTGGTAAGTGGAAGGGATTATTTTGGATACCTCCCTTTCCCTGACTCTCCCCAGAAACGCCCCCTTAGTTTGGTGACAAGGGCACGCCCACCATTAGAGGATGCTTTGGCCAGCGAGGAATGGCCGATGACGAAGTATGACACCTGGGTGGATATGTGAGACCATCCCGTTCTTTTTGAGTAAATGGCCATAGTTTCCCAATGGTGGCATGCCAAGATACATGAATCTACCCGTGGTAGAGAAATTTCTCATACAACAAGGTGGCCTAACCAATAACTAGGGCTTTTTGCTAGAAAGGCCCATTTGTTTTTGTGTGTTAGCTTGCTATATTTTAAGAGCACAAATGTTTGCCCTATATATCTCTCTCCTTCCCCCATGTGTTACATGTTAGTGGTATACTACCACAGATGGGATGTTTTGATTGTTAGTTCTATATTACCACACACAGAATGTTTAGATGTATGTGAATGAAGGACAGCCGGTTGTAGGAGGCTGGCCTGGTTTGTAGTGGGTACCTTGGGTACTTACACCTTAAACCAGGGCCAGTTATCCCTTATTAGTGAAGTAGTAGTGTTCTAGCAGCTTAGGCTGAGAGAGGTAGCTATAGCAGAGCGGCTTAGGCTGAACTAGGAGACATGCAAAGCTCATGCAATACCAGTTATAGTTTCACAGTACTTATACACAAGTAAAGACAATGCTCAGTGTTACCAAAAATAAAGGTATTTATTTGGGTGACACAGTACCAAAAATATCTTAGAGACAATACTCCTTCTGAAGGTAACTATTATACACAATATATACACTAGACACCAAAATTAGACAAGTAAAGAGTCATAGAACAATGCAAACAGTAGGAAATCCTATAGAATGCAATGGGAGAAAATAGGACTAGAGGCAACACAAACCATACACTAAAAAAGTGGAATGTGAATCACGAATTCCCCCCTAGACAAGTGTAGTGTATGCAGAATCACTGGGAGAGTAAGAATACAGTAAAAGTAAATAAATTACCCCAACCCAGAGCCCAGAAAAGCAGGAGTAAAGTACTGCAAGTTTCCTTGGGACACACTGCACCTCGTTTTGGGATTTTGCAGCAGCCAACCAAGTCTGCAAAGAACAACTGCTGGATTATTGGACCTGAAGACCTGCAAAGGAAGGGGACCAAGTCCAGAAGTCGAAAGAAGTTCCAGGAAGGACAGGAGCCCCTGCCAACCCAGAAGATGGTTCAAAAGAAGAGTCCCCGGTTAGTAGAAGACTGCAGAAATGCACCCTAGGAAGATGCCAGCGGGTTCTTGCATGATGAAAAAGATGTTCCACGGTGTGAAGATTGTTGCAGACAAGATTTCGTGTTGGAAGGCGCCAACAAGCCTTGGCTACAACAAAAGTGAGTTTTTCATCAAAATGGCGCTGGATGGACCTAGGAGGGATCTGGGGGCCTCAAATCTGTGTGAAGAGGAAGAGGGGGCTCTCAGCACTTTAGAGAGCCCTCAGGATGCCAGCCAGCATCCCCAGAAGCCACATGATCTGGGTTCAAAGAGGTGCAAAATGTGGTTGATGCAGCACAACAAAAGAAGGTCCCACGCCACCGGATAACAACTCAGCGAGTTGAGCATCGCAGGGTGGAGTGATGGGGATCTGGGTCAGGCTCTGCATGAAGGAATTTTACAAAGAGTGCACAGAGGCCTCAGGAGGTGAAGAAGACACACTACACAGGGGTACCGTCGTTCTCGGGGAAGGCAAGGTCTTACCTCCTCCAAATTGCATCAGCAGGACCTCAAGACAGTCTATGTCGATGATGTTCTTAGGAGCACGCTCGTCGTCATGAGAGGAGTCCCAGGGTACCGGTTGTCGCATTGAAAGGTGCCTGCTTGGAGCAGGGGAGTCCATCACTCCACTGGAGATTTCTTTGGTCCTTCTGGTGCAGGATGAAGACAGGGAGTCCCCAGAGCATGCACACCGTGGAAACTGTTGCAGTTGCTGACTTGGAGCTGAGGTTGCTGAAGAAAAGTGTCTCTTGTAGACACTTTGTTGCAGTTACAGCATTTCTTGGAGCAGGCTGCGGTTGATCCGAGGTCAGAAGAGTCTGAAGTTGTTGCAGAGGATTCCTGAAGGAAACTTGCAAGCAGAATCTGAAGAGAACCCACAGGAGAGACCCTAAACAGCCCTGAGAGGGAGATTGGCTACCTTATCAGGTGTGGACCCATCAGGAGGGGTCTCTGGCGTCACCTGCTGGCACTGGCCACTTAGAGCCCTCCAGAGCGCCCCCACACCTTGCAAAGCAAGATCAATGAAGTCTGGGACACACTGGAGGAGCTCTGGCACCACCCCTGGGGTGGTGATGGACAGGGGAGTGGTCACTCCTCTTTCCTTTGTCCAGTTTCCCGCCAGAGCAGGGGGGAAGGGGTCCCTGAATCGGTGTAGACTGGTTTATGCAAGGAGGGCACCATCTGTTCCCTTCAAAGCATTTCCAGAGGCTGGGGGAGGCTACCCCTCCCAGCCTGTAACACATATTTCCAAAGGGAAAGGGTGTAACACCCTGCTCTCAGAGGAAATGAGTTGTTCTGCCTTCCTAGGACTGGACTGCCCAGACTCCAGGAGGGCAGAACCCTGTCTGTGAGGTGGCAGCAGCTGTAGCTGCAGTGCAAGCCTCAGAGAGCTGCTTTGGCAGTACTGGGGGTCCATGTTGGAGCCCCCAGGATGCATGGAAGTGGCTCCCCAATACCAGATTTGGAATGGGGGGACAATTCCTTGATCTTAGACATGTTACATGGCCATATTCGGAGTTACCATTGTGAAGCTACATATAGGTATTGACCTATATGTAGTGCACGCATGTAATGGCGTCCCCGCACTCACAAAGTCCGGGGAAACGACCCTGAACTATGTGGGGACACCTTTGCTAGTGCAAGGGTGCCCTCACACTAAGTAACTTTGCACCTAACCTTCAGCAAGTGAAGGTTAGACATTTAGGTGACTTATAAGTTATTTAAGTGCAGTGAAAATGGCTGTGAAATAATGTGTGCGTTATTTCACGCAGGCTGCAATGGCAGGCCTGTGCAAGGGTTTGTCTGAGCTCACTATGGGTGGTAAAAGAAATGTTGCAGCCCATATGGATCTCCTGGAATCCCCATGCTCTGGGTACCTAGGTACCATATACCCATATACTAGGGACTTATAACGGGGTCCAGTATACCAATTGAAATTGGTAAATGAAGTCACTGGCCTACAGTGACAAATTTAAAAGCAGAGAGAGTATAAGCACTGAGGTTCTGGTTAGCAGAGCCTCAGTGACACAGGCACTACACAGGCATACATATTAGGCCACAAACTATGAGCACTGGGGTCCTGGCTAGCAGGATCCCAGTGACACAGTAAAAACACAGTGCCACACACTCACAAACAGGCCAAAAGTGGGGGTAACCATGCTAGAAAGAGGCTACTTTCCTACTCCGGTGCACTGTCAGGATGTATTCTGCTGTCCCACCCCGTGGTGCTATATATTACAGACATGCTGCTGTACCACAGATGCCCTAAAGTGTGAAATATTTAAGCAGTTGACATCACATGCTGCAGTGAAGCCATATCTTTCCCACTGTAACTAATTTTGGTTCTAAAATGCCACTGCTCATTGCCTATTAGGGCCTTCAGTATGAGGCACCCGATGACTACAGAGGTATTAGTAATACTAATTCATGGTAGTTCATGAAGATTACAGTTGAATCCCTTATCAAATCAAATATGACAAGTGGAAAGTGGTTGCTGCTGCATGATTTACACACAGGAACCTGTAATTCTGGCCCTTTTACCTGAGACAAATTGTCCTGGAAAATGTGCCCCAGACTCTAATGCATTATGTGGTAATACTACGGGTCCCATATTACTGATGTGGGGTGGAAATCCCTGCTTCTGACTAAATTGGTATACCAAACAACAATGGTTCATCTGAGCACACATTTTAAGGAGAGACTGCTGTACTGCATAAAGCTGCTGTACCTTTCTTAAAGCAGGCTAATGGAGTTCTTACACGCCAGCCTCATTGTCGTTAAAGCAAACGTGAGACCTCATTTGAAAGTATTGGCTCGGATTCTGAGACCCAGGGACATATTTACAAGAAACTGGTACATCAGTGCTGATGCGCCAGTTTTCTTGCGTCACCCATGCCCCACCTAACGACACCATGGGTGTGCTGTATTACAAGACGGCGCACCATGGCACACGTTAGGCCAATAGCATCAACAATTTTGATGCTATTGTGGCTCTTTGCTGCACTAGCGTCAAAACGGCAAAACGTTTGACGCTAGTGCAGCAAAGTGCAAAGAGGCCCATTGATTAAAATGGGTCTGGCACTTTAATGCCTGCTTTGAGCAGGCATTAAAATGACGCCAAAAATGGCACAGTGAAATCTTGGCAATTTCACTGCACCATTTTTGTGGGCCTCATAATGCCAGAACTCCCCCTTGCATACATTTTGCCTGATGCAGGCATCATGTGGCCCAAGGGGTCGCACAGTGACGCAATGCATGCACTGCACCACTTTGTAATTATGGCGCATTAAAAAGTGCCTCCTTCAACCACGTTAGCATTAAAAACATGACACTAGTGTGGCGCAAGGAAGCGCCTCTACTGTTGCTTTACTTGTGTTTGCACGAGCAGTTTTGAGCACTATGATGCTATCACTCTTCGCCATTTCAGCTATGTTGGTAATAAATTGATACAATCTGCTTACTGTTAAACATTTCTCTGTTTTTCCTTTCTGGATTTATTCAGTTTTACATTACCTTTATGTACTTGATGTTGAGTCATGAAAATATGTAACTAAAGGCTTTAAAGAATTTCTCGGTTTGTGAATTTCTTTGTTTATTTCAGAGGCACTGTACATTTTATTAAATATACACTTAGCCTGGTTAACTTCTGTTATAAAGATAAGATCTAAGAATATGTTATGAAAATCAGTGCTAAGCCCAAACTCATAATGAGAGCCTCAATTTCATGGAAGATTTTTGCTGGTCCCACATAGAAGCATATTTATGCCATTAGCATGAATCTTTGAAAAACATCCATTTTTTTTATAAAAGTTATTCTGGCATTTACAGTATATTTATCAAACAAGCAAATATGGCATTTTCATAACATCTCAACTCTCCATCTTCACAGATTGCAATAAAAACCTGTCTCTACTTTCCTTATTACAGGCAATTTGTAGCGTCTCTAGTCACCGGCAATAAAGACATGATATAGAAGGCAGGTCACAGAGCACAATAGCAGTGGTAGTGTAAACCAAGAAAATAGGGTCAGATTGTTCCTTCTTCTGATATATTTCTCTAAAAGAAAAAGTGATAAGCAAAAAGGAGATGTTTATAGCAAAATCTTACTTTTTTACATAGCTGCAGGTCATTGCAGGAAAGATAGAATCTCTCCATGTTTCTACATAATGTGAGCCACAAAATGTTTAACCTCATTTACATTAAACTGATCTTTGCAAAAATTACTGACTGCTCTTTGGTGGTTTTAATTTCTCAAAGCAGATTCTGCTTTGATTCTTATTTTCGGCAATGAACATCAAGGAGGTAGACACCAAGAATTAAGGAAGTTTATGAAAAGGCTGAATGTGTGACCATGAATTATATGGAATAAAATATTCTCAGCATCTGTTAAAAACGATATTGCAAGTCACCTTGGAGTTTCATGACCTTATAAATCAATTTGGCCTTCTGCCTTGTTCCTCTTTATAGTCAAGGAAATGTTCATTGACTTGCAATATCCTTTTTAGGTACAGCAGGGGGTATTTTATCCCAAATATATGTGTGGTGCAGGAACGTGTGCCCTGGAAAGAAGTCAGAGAATCTACTCATGGGGGGTAAGGGGGGCAGAATGGAACGAAAATCATACTAGTGCATTTAGGGAGAGAGAGGGGTATCTGAGGGAAGATGGCAGAATGCCAGTTAATACTTTTACAAAAATAAGAGAATGAGAGAAGCTGCTATGTGAGACAGAAAAGTGTTAGACAACAGATGAACCAAAAATGCAAGGAAAGGGACATGAGCTGCTGAGGCAGGGGGGTAGGACACCTGATAAGTAATATTAAAATAGCTTGAAAATTGTAAAGATCGCAAAGGCAGATTGGGGAGGGTGACAGGCTTACAGGTAAGAAATCTTAATGTGACTGGAAATAATGAAGGGCTGGTGTGTGAGGTTGACCCGGATACTACGTCAGAAAAATAATATCAAAATACATGGAAAGCAATGCTTAATTTGTAAAAAAAAAATGTGCCGTGCCCAAATCCCTCCTCTGAAACTAGCCCCTGCTGCGATGAAATGAGCGAGGATGGAATACTGAGGCAGCCTAATCCTAATGCCATCTCGGGCCTCTTTATTTCATTTACAGCCATTCCCTGCTCCTTCAGCTCACTCTTGCAGCTTTCTTCTTTCTCCCTTTATGACGCGTTTTCGTTTTTCTCTTCCTCCATCTTCATTTGTGTCTTCTGCTCGCATGAAAAGCTTGAGGCAGAAGAATAGCCTTCAAAAATAAGTGGCAGTGCCCCGCACAGGAAACCACTAGCACACAGGCACTGATGGAAAGAAGGATGCACGTCCTTTTATATTTTAGTATGGCGTTGGTGCTAAGATTTGTCAGCACGATGAAGGGGCACCTCTAGTGTGTTTATCTATTAATCCCATCCCCCACTAGAGTCAGTCCATTGGACCGGTTGAGGGGGGGGATGGGGGTAGAGTCACGTGCAGAATACATCACAGAACATTTTAGATGATCTAATTTTTCAATTGGGTAACACATCACTCAAGCGTTGGTCCCGTTCTCCCTTGATGTTATTCAGAACGGCCCTGTCTAATACCCACACCCCAACCCAACCGCCGCCACTGTCGCTGCTAGCCATCCACAGTGGTACACGCTGTCTTCTGAGATGCTGCGCGCTGACGCAATGCAACGCCAGCCAAGGGCGCAGATCATCTGTCTTCTCCAAAAACTGTGAATGTCAGCAATTCCCCTACCAGGGTCGAATCGATAAAACCCTCTCCCCGAAGCAATCTTGACTTTTATTGGGCCGACAAATTAAGTACAAAGATGGCGCCGCTCTGTAGGTGATCCTTCGAGACCACAGGGGTCCGTTCTGTAGACATTAAAGATGCGAGAAAAGCCTGCCTGTCTGATGCAGAGATGATGAAAATCTCGTCGGACCTGGCTTCGGCGGAGAAAGGGTTAGTATTCGGTTTGGTGTTTTCCGAAAATTAAACTCGCTGGACCATAAAGAAGAATGACCACCAGGCGAGTGCTCTGAAAGGCCAGAGGGGCCGGGGCCTAGCCAGTCACGCTAGGCATTTCAATGCCCAGCTTTGTGCCGTGTGGCTGGCCTCCACTGGCCTTACGTCTAGACCCCCTTGCCAGAAATCCACAATATGTAGCTCGACTCTGACAAGTGACAGACTAAGCGCAGGATGACATTGTTATTTTGTTTGTTCTTTTAAATGTGAATTATGTATTCATATATTTATTTATTTAAATTAAGTTCGTTGTGGTTAAATATTGACCTTAGAAATAATTCATAGCCTCTCAAAATGCAGCCTACAAAAAATCTGTAGGGGCAAAATCTAGAAAAACCATTTAAAATTCAGTCTTAACAGAGCTGCTCTTAAATATTTTATCAACCGTTGTGTTCCTTTACACGATTTCAAGTTCTTTAAATAATACAGTTTACTTACATCAGATCCATTGGTTATAAACTTCAACAATGGCCAAATTGTAATGTTCCTCTCAGATATTTATTAATGCTGATATAGTGCATAAGAAAAACATAGATAGATAGATTTGCTTATACGTAAGTATATTGTGTCTCACTTATATAGTGCACACACACCTCAGACATCTTTCAGAGCTGAGGGCTATCATCTCCACAAAGAGACATTGACATTGATATTGTAGTGTGCTTTGACCAACCTCGAGTCACACTAACATTGGATTCCCTCATGCTGTATAGGTAGCAGCACCTTTTATTGGGCTCCCAACCAAAAGGGAATTGTACGCAAATGTCATTAGCTAAAAATAATCTGAATAATATGTAGCATGTCTAAAATAGCACCCACAAAAATATCATTCTATTTGATATTTTCATAAAAAAACACTTAGACAATATATTTCTGTCAACAATGTTCTGACACGCAACCCCTCAGTAGAAGGCATTCTCAGTATCGTGGCTGAGGTTCGTACACAGATCTTCCTCACAACTCTCATCTGCATCTCATCGGACCCGATTCACATAGATTTGGCTATAAGTAGGTGAGACTTACTCTTCTGATACTGCTGACCCACTCCTGAGTTGTAGCAGTAGGCAAGGAGTAATACAAGAGTAAGGGACCAATTTAGAATTTGGTAGACAAGAAAAAGACAGAGTACTATGTCCGCCCAACTCACGGTCCGCTCACCTCATTTAGAGATGGGCGGACCTTAAATTCTGCGTCAACAGAGCTGCATTGACTCAGTTGACAGACAATTCCTCCGGTGACCAGAGGGTGTAGGAGCCATCTGATGAAGGTCATTCTACGATCCCTTCTACTCAGGGTGGATGACTACTGCCCACCACTGCCAGAAAAACCTGGCAGTGAGGGACAAAAATAAAATGGCATCCACTCCCTGGGAGAAAGTTCCAAGGTTTGGGGGGTCATTAGATTTTATTTTTTTCTGAAACAATCTTGTACGGAGGTTTTTTGGGGGGGAGTTAGAAGTTTTGTGGACTGCTGAAAAACCAAATGTGATCATCCACCAAAATTGTTGTATGTTGAAAGGAATGTCATGGTGGTGGTTCGTTTCAATGTACAGAGATAACAGCAGGGCTGGCAATCATCTTTACATTTGATGATCGGTAGTCCTCTAGTGTACCAGAGGTAATGTCCTCTGCCCCCCTCATGGGCGGAGTACTGTCTGTCAAATACTAAATCAGGCCCTAAGTCACAGCAAATGTTTATGAAACAAGCCTTTTGTCTTCTCACCCGGACACGCATCATAATGATCAACATCTGACATAGAACTGTAAAGACACAGGGGCTCTTGCTCCACTTTCATGCACACTATTCAGCACAGTAGCTAATGCTTATTATGAAAAATACATTTCCTATCCAAGAAGTACTGTTGGGTGAATTTAACGTACAATTATAAATAAAATACAACATAATGTTTTGGCTGGAGGGGTGCGTTACATTGGGTTCAATCCTGCCCAAAATATATATATATATATTTTTCTCAGAATGCAAACATAAACTGACAAGATACAAATATCAGTCAATGATGTAACATGTTAACAATACATCATTTTAAATGTTTAAATTTTAATTTGCGTGACTGTCCGCTCATCATGGCAGGTATATTATCAAGAAAGTTATATTAACACATGATTTGTGCACAATACTATGCACGCTGCTCTCCAGATTTTAGCAATACTCTGACTGTGCTCATGAACCTGCTGAAATCTGAACTCTTTTTAACAAAACCGAAGACAACTAAAAATAATATAAACATAAGTTGGACCATACTTCAAAATGGCATCTGTTCTTTGTTTTGTTAGCTCCATTTTGGCATGCACATAGCTGTTCTTTCTTTTGTTAGCTTTTGTTAGCTCCATTTTGACATGCACATATCTGTTCTTTCTTTTGTTAGCTCAATTTTGGTATGCACATATCTGATCTTTCTTTTGTTAGCTCCATTTTGGCATGCACATATCTTTCTTTATTTCCTTACCTCAATTTTAACATGCACACATCTGTTCTTTATTTTCTTAGCTTTTGTTAGCTCCATTTTGGCATGCACATATCTGTTCTTTCTTTTCTTAACTCCATTTTAACATGCACATATCTTTCTTTTGTTAGCTCCATTGTGGCATGCACATACCTGTTCTTTCTTTTGTTAGCTCCATTTTGGCATGCACATATCTTTCTTTTGTCAGCTCCATTCTGGCATGCACATACCTGTTCTTTCTTTTGTTAGCTCCATTTTGGCCTGTACATGTCTGTTCTTTCTTTTGTTACCTCCATTTTGGCATGTACATGTCTGTTCTTTCTTTTGTTACCTCCATTTTGGCATGCACATATCTGTTCTTTCTTTTGTTAGCTCCATTGTGGCATGCACATATCTGTTCTTTCTTTTGTTAGCTCCATTTTGGCATGTACATGTCTGTTCTTTCTTTTGTTACCTCCATTTTGGCATGCACATATCTGTTCTTTCTTTTGTTAGCTCCATTGTGGCATGCACATATCTGTTCTTTCTTTTGTTAGCTCCATTTTGGCATGCACATATCTGTTCTTTCGTTTCTTCGTTTCATTCTGATTCAGTAGCCATCAAGCATGGCAATCAGTACTGACAATCATGGTTAAGCAAAATTAGGAGCATAAAGTGTGCCCTGGATGGAAAACTGCAACTCGATTGGACTAATGTTACATCCTCGTACAGCACGATTCACAGTATTAAAGTTGTGTATGTTTTTTACTAAATGTAAACATAATTTAACAAATAGATTTTCAGCTCAGAATAAACATTTATCTTTTATTGTAATCCATTATAGATGTATATATGCATTTAAGTAGTACACGTAGTATTTTAGGAGTGTATGAAACTCGTGTAATTTGATTTTGTGTAACCACGCACAATTTCAGGAAAATTATGCAAAATTACAAATAATTATGCAAAATTTAATACTGACATTTAGAGCTAAATTTTAGCAATACATGTACCCGTGCATCATTTATGGACACAATGAGACAGCTCATGCTTAAAAAAACCTGAAGAAACACAAATGCCACAAATACATCCTGTTCGAGTTCTGGTCATCCAGGTAGTTCCCACATGACCACGTTCATGCAACAAACTGTACTTAATTATGTGATATGGCATAACAGCATATTTTGGGGAATTTTGCCTATTGGCATAACGTGAAATTAACAAAACTGCACAAGATTACACCTGCATAATAGAGTTTTGCCTGGGCCTAGCAGTCGAAAAGCACAAATTGGCTGAAAGGCAGTGGACTGGTGCAAAGGGTCAAAGGCCGAAACAATGTCAGTAATTGATTCTAGGTCAGGGGTGCTGCATTCTGGGAAGAGTGGGTGACCATGACATATGTGGTGCTGAAGAAGTCATGTTCATTTACTACTTGTCAAATTTCATCAGAAGCCTACGGTCAAATGGTTAATGGACTGCCTGTGTAGGGTCCAAGAGCAGCCCTTTGCACTTGTTTCAGTGCAGTTACGCGAGCCAGACTTTTCAATGAATATATTAGTCCAGCACAGCACCAAGGGGTTTTCCAAAGATTGCACATTAATTCTTCTTCATTAATATCGATGAGATAGGATTATTCATTACATCCTTGTAAGTTGGCTGAGAATGCAGACGCGGAGGCCTGTGGTGGAGGAGCAGACCTCCACCTATGCATTTAGTTTTGAAAAGTTCAGTCGCTGTGACCCATGTACTTTAAGAAAGATGTTGGTTCATTGTTAAAGGGACATCAGGGCGAGTGTACAGTGATCCATAGGACCACTGGCCTCTGCATCATGTACTGACGGTTCCCTTCACAAAGTAGGATGCTGCTCCTCGTGGACAGCTTCCATCTTGAGAGGAGTTGTCATCTGGCACTGACACCCGGTCACCTTTCCGCTGAAGAGAGGATAAATCATTGATGCATTTGTCTGTGACTTGCAAGGAAGAAGGTACGCAAGCCCCCTCCCATCTTCCCTCCCATTGCGAATATTATGTAGCAAAGTGTTTGAGAATGCAAAGTCTCTTTTGTAAATATTGCCCAAGATGGCTCAAACCAGATGCTTACATTTTTGTTTAAAAAGGTTTTCACTGGGAGTTAAGGTTACACTGGATGCTGCAACAACAACCAAAGTATTATAAAATTGGTTTCAAATTAGCTAATTGCTTCATAGAGTTTACTAGTTGGTCCTATATGTTTCTCTAGTAATCGGCTGTATGAGTGCAGGTAGAAAATGTACTAGAATGAATGAGTAAAGAATCGAAGAAACTAGCTTTGACACACAAAGTTGTTTGCCTGATGTGCATATGGTGTGAGTCCTGAGAAAAGGTCCAGTCACTGGTTTATCAGATGGCAAATATTATTAGAACAGCCTTCAAGCTTTAATGGAATGCAACCTTTGAAATTATATTTGTTTGTAGGTTTTTGGGAGGGGGTGCAATAATGGGTCGAGGCGAAAAGGAATGTGACTTTTACTTTCTACTTACTGCCTCCCAAGCACGGTGATGAGGTGTGTTGACGCGCATGGATAGTGTAAAGAGACTAGGACGCGAGGTCAGTCCACGGAGCGGAGTAGAGGGGAGCATGGAGCGCATGAAGAGAGCATGAGCAGTAGACGTACCATGAACAATGTGAGATGCTCTGGGAGAAGATACAGTCTGAGTAGCAGAGGGGGTTGGATAACCCATTTCAGAATCTTCGGTACGGAAGACATGGCGTATGGAGAGTGTGGCTTGCACACTTGCACAGAGGGACTCGGACACAGGGACAAACTGAATAAGGAGCTTGGACTGCAGCATCAACAGACACATATAGGCCAATTCACAAACTGCATTTTGTAGTACATTTATCAGTACAAGAATAGTACTGATAATGTACAACAAAATGCTATTCAGAAACCTGCTTGCGAAGGTCACTGCCTCCCCCTTTTATGGGTGGAGAGCTATGTCTGCACTTGTGGAGATCTCTGTATACGCATGCCTCTGTGTTAGTAGTAAGTGTGGAAGGAACATGAGAATTGGCTGGAAATTGTTAATACTTACTACTAAAAGGGAGGGGTTTAGAGAGGAATATTGAGGGGATTCAGGAAAAACAAGCACCCACCCACAAACGATTGAGCCCACTGTATTTAAAAGCTGCACTTCTATAGTTACTACAGCCAAAAAGGACCCAAAGCAATCGGAAATGTACTCCAGCCCAGTGATGGAGTAAGTCCATCCCAACCCATGGACACTCGCAACACCCCTGTTGAGATGGAGACTGATACAATCAAAAAAAGAGGTGATGATCTTTAAATCAACATTAATTTAATAGGTCTTTACCCCAGATTTCTTTAAACCATAGCACACACTTTTGAGCTAATCATGAGAAAGTAAATGCTACTTGAACTCAAAACACAACATTAACCTCAACATTCTCCTTGTTTATATCCCTCACAAGAAGTCAAGTGCCACGTATGCACATCCCCATTTTATTCTACTGTAAGATTCAAGTGCACAAGGGAAAGTTGCTGATGCAAGTGCAGGGGAAAACACCTACACATTTGTGCTTGGAATTTCCAACAGTTCTGTGCCTGGAATTCAAAGGATTGGTCATATAATTGGTCTGTCGAGCGACAAGGTACGCTATTTCTCCGAGAGAAAAGAGAATACTGTCAAGTCTTTGACAGAAATGCAATTTTCAAAAATTGATTTTATGGTAATGCGGTGGTTACTTGGGAGGCCGCAGCTGCACGTAAGATATATTTTTTAGAATAGAAAGAAGGAACATACTTTTTGGTACGTTATTAGACTATATGCATCATAGAAAAACCACTAACCAGGCTGTCTTTAAACATCAAAATAAATTCACATATCTAAAATGCAATGTTTTGATATAATATTGCTCACAGTTTGGATTTGCAAAAGGAAAATCGTTTCCACACAGGGAACTAATATAATATTCAGCAGTCCTGATATCTGCAGGGAAGAGCTCTCGCAAAGCGCAGTGCCTACTGCAGCGATAGTGATGCAGAGATACCGAGCACTGCAGCGAAATCATTCCTACAGGGGAGCGAAGGACGCAATCCTGCAGGAAGATGCTTCATGGGTGATTGACGCGTAGACGCAGTGGTGCCACCTGGTGCTGCCACCTCAGTGATATAACTACATGTTTGGAAAGATTCATATAAGTGAGAAAGAAATGCAGAAGAACACCTCACATATATACAGTTTATATTATATAACAATATATATATATAGAAGAACACCTCACATATATACAGTTTATATTATTATACAACAATATATATAAATATAAATATAAATATATATATATATATATATATCAGTATGACAAATAATTACAGATTTCAAATATGAGGTGATAGGGTTAACCAGAAGAGCCACTGATCACCAATCCTAAAATACATTTGCTCAGGAATCCAGTATGAAAGATCCAGTGAAGTTGTCACATTCTTCTAAGCAGTTCCATGGTTAAACCAGTATCAGCTCTGAGAGAAGAAACTAGGATCCATCTAGGTAGAGGAGGAGGGATATCAAGTATTGAATCGTTTCTTGGACAAGTGAGATTTCTGGGGCATGGGCAAATAAGTTGAAGGAGTTGGGAAGCTAAATGGACACTGGTGAGGAATTCCAGATCTTGAGAGCATGGCCTGAAACAGAGCAGACGTCGGAGGATCTTTTCTTGAAATGTAGGCTCTATAGTTGAAGTTATAAGCATGTTGAGCATGTTTCTACAGGATATAATTAGTATCATTCCAGTGTTAAACCTTGTAGGTGAAATGGGTAGTTCCTTTAGTGCATCTTTTCTCCATCTGGGCTATTTTAAAGTGAAGAGGATTGGTGCAATATGGTATTTGTCGGACTTTTAAACAAGGCTGGCTGAAAAGTGAACTCTAGGACAGCCTTTAATCGTGTCCCTTCGCCAGCTTGAAAAATATGCATGCTGAACAGGGATGGGGGTGGGGGGCATGTTCATCATCCATCAAGTAGATGTTTTTGATTTTACATTTCGAATGTAGATCTCTCTACTCCATGTAGTAGCACCTTTCAGGGAAGGTCTTGTGAAGATTGCAGCCCACCTAGAAAGAGGAAAAAAACGAGGAGAAATAAACATATTTCATCTTTTTATACCTCAACTGAGGAGGCATACCAGTTTTGGAGCATTTCCAAATCTACCATTTATGGTAAATCTGGGGATGCATCAAAATCCATTGGTGTTGCATGCATCACCCATGGAACGCCTCACTTGGGCAGAGTGACTCAACGGAGTGGTTTGCACTACGTTGCATTACCCCTGATTTATAAAGCCATTCAGGGCCATGCAAGGTGGCCTTGCGTGGCTTAATAAATCGCACATAAGGGTTGCGTCTCACTTGCATGGTTCCAAAGTGAGACAACCTGCTAATAAATCTGGCCGTTGTGTCTGTCACTTGTGTGGTAATTTGATGGAAACATTTTTTTATTGTATTGGTTCTATGGGGAAATGGCTAAATCAAATCAAATCAAATAATTTCTTAAGTGCACTACTCACCCGGTAGGGTCTCAAGGTGCTGGGAGTTGGGGGGTGGTTACTGCTTGAAAATCCATGTTTTTAGGTGCTTTCTGAAGGTTAGGAGGTCCTGGGTCTTGCGTAGGTTGGTGGGGAGGAAGTTCCAGGTCTTGGCGGCGAGGTGGGAGAAGGATCTGCCGCCAGAGGTGGTGCGTTGGATGCGGGGGACTGTAGCGAAGGCGAGGTCGACGGAGCAGAGCTGGCGAGTTGGTATGTGGAAGTTTACTCGTTCGTTGAGGTAGGCCGGTCCAGTGTCGTTGAGGGCTTTGTGAGCGTGGACGAGGACTTTGAAACTGATCCTTTTTTTGATGGGCAACCAGTGTAGGGATCTGAGATGGGTGGATATGTGTTTGTGGCAAGGGAGGTTGATGATGAGACGTGTGGCTGCATTCTGGATTCGCTGGAGTTTTCTTTGAAGCTTGGCTGTGGTCCCTGCATAGAGGGCATTGCCGCAGTCCAGTCTGCTGCTAATGAGGGTGTGGGTGACTGTTCCTGTTTCTAAAGGTATCCATTTGAAAGTCTTGCATAGCATGCGAAGGGTGTTGAAGCAGGAGGATGATATGGTGTTGATTTGCTGGATCATGGAGAGAGACGAGTCCAGTATGATGCCAAGGTTGCGTGCGTGGGTGGTGGGTGTTGGGGGTGGTCTGAGGGTGGTGGGCCATCAGGAGTCGTTCCATGCTGTCTTGTTGGGGCCGAAGATGATGATCTCTGTTTTGTTTGAGTTCAATTTGAGGTGGCTTGTTATCATCCATTTGGCGATGTCGAAGAGTCCGGCGTGCAGGTTAATCTTGGCGGTGGCTGGGTTGCTGGTGAGGGAGATGATGACCTGGGTGTCGTCAGGGCATGAAATGATGATGATGCCGTGGGGACAGAGGATGTTGGCAAGAGGAGTCATGTAGATGTTGAAGAGGGTGGGGCTGAGGGAGTATCCTTGGGGGACCCCACAGATGATCTTGGTGGCTGTAGACCGGAAAGGAGGGAGGTGAACTCTTTGGGTTCTTTCGGAGAGGAAGGAGGTGAGCCAGTCCAGGGCCTTGTGGCGAATTCCGGCATCGAAAAGGCGTGCGCAGAGGGTTTGGTGGCATACAGTGTCAAAAGCTGCAGAGAGGTTTAGGAGGATGAGGGTGACGGTCTCGTCCTTGTCCACTCTGGTCCTGATGTCGTCTGTGCAGGCGATGAGGGCGGTCTCAGTGCTGTGGTTCTTGCGGAATCCAGACTGGGAGGCGTCGAGTATGTTGTTTTCTTCTAGGAAGAGAGACAGTTGTGTGTTAACTATCTTCTCAGCGACCTTTGCGGGGAAGGGGAGAAGAGAAATGGGTCGGTAGTTTGTGAGGTCTTCCGGGTCTGCCTTGCGTTTTTTGAGGAGAGCATTGACTTTGGCGTGCTTCTAAATATCTTGGAAGGTTGTGATGTCGAAGGAACTGTTGATGACGGCACGGACCTGGGGAGCGATGATTTGGCTGGCCTTGTTGAAAATGTGGTGGGGGCAAGGGTCTGTTGGGGAGCCTGAGTGGATGGAGTTCATGGTTTTGCGGATTTCTTCGTTGTTGGTGGGGGTACAGGTGTTCAGTGGGTTGGTCTGGCAGGGTGTTGTAGTGTTGGTTGTGTCGGTGGTGGTGGTGGAGGGTGCTGATGATGTGAAGCTGTTGTGTATGTCTGCGATTTTGCGGTGGAAGTAGTTGGAGAGGGAGTTGCAGAGGTCTTGGGAGTGCAGAGGGTCGATGGTGCAGGATTTAGGTTTGGTGAGTTCTTTGATGATGGCAAACAGTCCCTGCTGTTGTGTGTGTTGTTGTCTATCCATTATTTGTAGAAGGACCGTTTGGTGGTCCAGATGAGATGGCATGGCTATTAAAGGTGTCCCTAAACTGACTTCAAAAATGTGTTTTGAACTTTGAAAACCCTAGTCAATATGTATAAAACTAAAATACTTAAAATGTGTTTGCCAATCCATTGTCTTTGCTGATGCTTGTTTATTTTGGGTTTGCCAAAAAGTAAAACAGAAAATGTCAAAATGGCCACTGGTTTAGTATAGGCAGCTATTGTAGAATGTTTTTTCTTTTATTATATCAAACAAACAATTCCAAGATGTCCACTGATACCTCACCAGGCAAGCCCACACATACGCTTACAAGGAGCGGCCATTTTTGAATGTTTTTTCTCAGGAAGAAGAGCATTCCAAGTTGGCTATCCATGTAATTTTCAAACAGCAAATTAAATTGCATATCTGGAAGTAAAAGAAGAAGCAAAAAGGCTTGGTGGCAGTGCTAATTTAAATGATAAATACCATGAAAATAACACATAAGGTGAGGAGCGGGAATGAGAGGCTTAGCACAGCTATGGACAAACAGAGGCGTGGGATGAAGCAGGGAACAGAGATTACTTTGTCATTTGTAATTTGTAATGGGATTTGTAGAGTGCATTCCGACTGTAGCATCGAAACCCTGAGATTACAGGAGTGTTAGGGCAACAAGAGAATGAGGAAGAGATCAAGAAAAGTCATGCTATTCCATGAAATACTAAAATGCTAATAAAAAAGAGTTCTCTGATGTCAGCAGGGGAAGGAAACAAATAATCCAACATGAAAACAAATAAAGCAGATATATTCCAGGGGTGGGACAATATTAGGCCTGGGCAGAATTCGTAGAGTTTTACTTCACGGAATTTCGTGATGTTAAAAAACAAATTATGAGATTCTGCAGAATTCCTTGAATGGACAGAAATAGGCACATCGTGCTGCTTGCACTGTCATTTAGCTCAGGGAGCTCCTTCCACCCTGAAAAATCAGCACCAACGGTACTGCATGGTACACCAGAGGGAGTTGTTCTTCGAGTTGTTTTTTCTGCCACTCAAGTAGATTTTCTAGTACAGTGGCAGCTTTCTGACTGCAAGCAGTTGTGACCGCCCGCTTTGGAGAAATCTCACATGGTGCCCTCCTAGCCACTGAAAATCATGCTAGAGGATGCCAAATGTTGCCACATTCGCCAACATCCAGTTATCGAGTTGCTTGTGAGAAATAACTGGCTGAAACTCCAGACTGGGAGGCGTTGAGTATTTTGTTTTCTTTTAGGAAGAGAGACAGTTGTGTGTTAACTATCTTCTCAGCGACCTTTGCGGGGAAGGGGAGAAGAGAAATGGGTCGGTAGTTTGTGAGGTCTTCCGGGTCTGCCTTGGGTTTTTTGAGGAGAGCATTGACTGCGACGTGCTTCTAAATATCTGGGAAGGTTGCGATGTCGAAGGAACTGTTGATGACGGCACAGAGCTGGGGAGCGATGATTTGGCTGGCCTTGTTGAAAATGTGGTGGGGGCAAGGGTCTGTTGGGGAGCCTGAGTGGATGGAGTTCATGGTTTTGCAGATTTCTTCGTTGTTGGTGGGGGTCCAGGTGTTCAGTCGGTTGGTCCGGCAGGGTGTTGTAGTGTTGGTGGTGTCAGTGGTGGTGGTGGAGGGTGCTGATGATGGGAAGCTGTTGTGTATGTCTGCGATTTTGCGGTGGAAGTAGTTGGAGAGGGAGTTGCAGAGGTCTTGGGAGTGCAGAGGGTCGATGGTGCAGGATTTAGGTTTGGTGAGTTCTTTGATGATGGCAAACAGTTCCTTGGTGTTGTGTGTGTTGTTGTCTATGCATTATTTGTAGAAGGACCGTTTGGTGGTCCGGATGAGTTGGCATGGCTATTAAAGGTGTCCCTAAACTTACTTCAAAAATGTGTTTTGAACTTTGAAAACCCTAGTCAATATGTATAAAACTAAAATACTAAAATACTTAAAATGTGATTGCCAATCCATTGTCTTTGCTGATGCTTGTTTATTTTGGGTTTGCCAAAAAGTAAAACAGAAAATGTCAAAATGGCCACTGGTTTAGTACAGGCAGCTATTGTAGAATTGTTTTTCTTTTATTATATTAAACAAACAATTCCAAGATGTCCACCGATACCTCACCAGGCAAGCCCACACATACGCTTACAAGGAGCGGCCATTTTTGAATGTTTTTTCTCAGGAAGAAGAGCATTCCAAGATGGCTATCCATGTAATTTTCAAACAGCAAATTAAATTGCATATCTGGAAGTGAAAGAAGAAGCAAAAAGGCTTGGTGGCAGTGCTAATTTAAATGATAAATACCATGAAAATAACACATAAGGTGAGGAGCGGGAATGAGAGGCTTAGCACAGCTATGGACAAACAGAGGCGTGGGATGAAGCAGGGAACAGAGATTACTTTGTCATTTGTAATTTGTAATGGGATTTGTAGAGTGCATTCCGACTGTAGCATCGAAACCCTGAGATTACAGGAGTGTTAGGGCAACAAGAGAATGAGGAAGAGATCAAGAAAAGTCATGCTATTCCATGAAATACTAAAATGCTAATAAAAAAGAGTTCTCTGATGTCAGCAGGGGAAGGAAACAAATAATCCAACATGAAAACAAATAAAGCAGATATATTCCAGGGGTGGGACAATATTAGGCCTGGGCAGAATTCGTAGAGTTTTACTTCACGGAATTTCGTGATGTTAAAAAACAAATTATGAGATTCTGCAGAATTCCTTGAATGGACAGAAATAGGCACATCGTGCTGCTTGCACTGTCATTTAGCTCAGGGAGCTCCTTCCACCCTGAAAAATCAGCACCAACGGTACTACATGGTACACCAGAGGGAGTTGTTCTTCGAGTTGTTTTTTCTGCCACTCAAGTAGATTTTCTAGTACAGTGGCAGCTTTCTGACTGCAAGCAGTTGTGACCGCCCGCTTTGGAGAAATCTCACATGGTGCCCTCCTAGCCACTGAAAATCATGCTAGAGGATGCCAAATGTTGCCACATTCGTCAACATCCAGTTATCGAGTCGCTTGTGAGAAATAACTGGCTGAAACTCCAGACTGGGAGGCGTCGAGTATGTTGTTTTCTTTTAGGAAGAGAGACAGTTGTGTGTTAACTATCTTCTCAGCGACCTTTGCGTGGAAGGGGAGAAGAGAAATGGGTCGGTAGTTTGTGAGGTCTTCCGGGTCTGCCTTGGGTTTTTTGAGGAGAGCATTGACTGCGGCGTGCTTCTAAATATCTGGGAAGGTTGCGATGTCGAAGGAACTGTTGATGACGGCACAGAGCTGGGGAGCGATGATTTGGCAGGCCTTGTTGAAAATGTGGTGGGGGCAAGGGTCTGTTGGGGAGCCTGAGTGGATGGAGTTCATGGTTTTGCAGATTTCTTCGTTGTTGGTGGGGGTCCAGGTGTTCAGTCGGTTGGTCCGGCAGGGTGTTGTAGTGTTGGTGGTGTCGGTGGTGGAGGGTGCTGATGATGTGAAGCTGTTGTGTATGTCTGCGATTTTGCGGTGGAAGTAGTTGGAGAGGGAGTTGCAGAGGTCTTGGGAGTGCAGAGGGTCGATGGTGCAGGATTTAGGTTTGGTGAGTTCTTTGATGATGGCAAACAGTTCCTTGCTGTTGTGTGTGTTGTTGTCTATGCATTATTTGTAGAAGGACCGTTTGGTGGTCCGGATGAGTTGGCATGGCTATTAAAGATGTCCCTAAACTGACTTCAAAAATGTGTTTTGAACTTTGAAAACCCTAGTCAATATGTATAAAACTAAAATACTAAAATACTTAAAATGTGATTGCCAATCCATTGTCTTTGCTGATGCTTGTTTATTTTGGGTTTGCCAAAAAGTAAAACAGAAAATGTCAAAATGGCCACTGGTTTAGTACAGGCAGCTATTGTAGAATGTTTTTTCTTTTATTATATTAAACAAACAATTCCAAGATGTCCACTGATACCTCACCAGGCAAGCCCACACATACGCTTACAAGGAGCGGCCATTTTTGAATGTTTTTTCTCAGGAAGAAGAGCATTCCAAGTTGGCTATCCATGTAATTTTCAAACAGCAAATTAAATTGAATATCTGGAAGTGAAAGAAGAAGCAAAAAGGCTTGGTGGCAGTGCTAATTTAAATGATAAATACCATGAAAATAACACATAAGGTGAGGAGCGGGAATGAGAGGCTTAGCACAGCTATGGAGAAACAGAGGCGTGGGATGAAGCAGGGAACAGAGATTACTTTGTCATTTGTAATTTGTAATGGGATTTGTAGAGTGCATTCCGACTGTAGCATCGAAACCCTGAGATTACAGGAGTGTTAGGGCAACAAGAGAATGAGGAAGAGATCAAGAAAAGTCATGCTATTCCATGAAATACTGAAATGCAAATAAAAAAGAGTTATCTGATGTCAGCAGGGGAAGACACTCAAGTAGATTTTCTAGTGCAGTGGCAGGCTTTCTGACTGCAAGCAGTTGTGACCGCCCGCTTTGGAGAAATCTCACAGGGTGCCCTCCTAGCCACTGAAAATCATGCTAGAGGATGCCAAATGTTGCCACATTCGTCAACATCCAGTTATCGAGTTGCTTGTGAGAAATAAGTGGTTGAAACTCCACATTACAAGCGTAATGCGGAGCAGCCAAAATGCCGCCCATTCTGTTGGCGGGGCAAAATATATTGCCCACCCGTACACAATACAAGAATAGTGAGGCAAGCCATTTAATAAAGTGCTGGGAACTGAGATATATAAGAAAGCTGATCATCTGCAAGGGGATGTCCCAAGTCTCACTCCATTTATAGTAGACAATAGGTCTTTGACAACAGGAAGCTAAAGATGTTTCTAGATGAGACCTAAAATGGAGTTTGCCAGGCTTAACCCATTCCCTTTGCATAGTCTTACTTGGGCATAGTCTTCCAGGTTGCGCTTTAACTACTTGATAATGCCACAGCAGAAACTGTCAATGATAGTATAACGTATCTTGAAACTTGAGTAACTGCTATAGCAGTAGGTTGCGAAGCCACTTCAGGACCCCTTTGGGGGGGGGCCATAAGGCAGACAGAGACTTCTGGGCCGCACTCATAGGGTTGAGGTAATTTAACACCGGTGAGTTTGTATCTGTTCTACTATGGCTCTGCAAACTAGGCCAAGTACAATCATTTTTATGCTTTACAGTCAGGTTAGCAAGGGCAAGAAGTCACAAGCTTCTCCAGGGATGCAAACTGGGGCAAGAGCGTCAGACTCAATAGCCACCTAACAGACGCATACCGAAAGTGTAGCACAGAGTTTATGTTATCGAAAAAGTAGGTACTTTAATCATAAAGCAAAAATAAAGACTACACATTATGCAGAGAATGTAGTATAAGGTTGTGGTCTGTTGTTCTAGCAGTGAAGTGCTTCATCGCAATTCCTCCTGCACCCACCCCCATATTTTCTGAGCCTTTCTTTGAGGAAACAGGGGAGCTTTTGATGCTCCTTGCTATCAAAGGCTCTAGGCAGGCCCAAAACAATCAGAAGCAACTGTCCTTGTCATCAAGTTATCAAACTTTTTAGAGTATCATCAATCACACTCCTAATGATGTATTGATGCTGTTCTCCAACTGATAACTGTTTGGAAATCACCAGAAAGATTGTATTCTTTTAAATAGTTATAATAAATATTGATTTAACCCAGATCTGTGACTGGGGGTGAGTGTTTGAAAGGTTCCAGCACTGTGTCCATCATCTTGTTGTTTTGCTATGTTCGACCTAAGTGGCATGGGTATGCCCAGACATGGATCCCTTGGTAACTGTACCACTGGATTCAAGCTTGGGTGGCTGATGAGGGGTGAAACCCTGAAACTGGTCCTAGGATGCTTGTTTCTGGTCCAGGGCAGACCTGGTCTGGCAGTTCAGGCTGGACTGTTTCCATGGGGAACAGGGTCAAGACTGATTTGCAGATGGCTGGGTCCAAACTGGAGTGGCATGGTGAGCAAAAGAACAAAAGATTTAACCCAGATTGGTGATTAGGGTGAGTATTTGCAAAGTTTCCGCACTCCGTCCATCATCTTGTTGTGTTGCTATGTTCACCCTAAGAGTCCAGGGTAAGCCCAGATGTCGGTCCCTTGCTCAATGTGACACTGGATTCAAGCTAGCCTAGCTGATGAGGGATGAAACCCCGAAACAGGTCCTAGGATGCTTGTTTCCGCTCCAGGGTGAACCTCGCCTGGTAGTTCAGGCTGGACTGTTTCCATGCGGAACAGGGTCAAGAGTGATTTGCATATGGCTGGGTCCAATCTTGGGTGGCATGGTGAACAAAAGAGCGATGGATTCAACCCAGATTCAACCCAGATCTGTGACTGGGGGTGAGTGCTTGAAAAGTTTCAGCACACCAGTCTTTTTGTGTTGCTGGAATCACATGTTATCCCTACTAGTAGACAGTACATTTTAAGAGTGTTTGGTATGGAGAAGCACAAACTCGGTATTTCCAACGTACTGCAGTGTTTAAGGTTGGTTCTGCTAATAAGAATGTATTTCTACAGAAACAAGCCATTTCTAGAAACGTATGATCTGCAAGTAACAAAAAGATTGCTGTGATAAAAGTATAACTCACTGAGCTATCCACATAAAATACAATACTGTGATCTGCATGGTACATGTTCTTTGCATCTGCTCTACTTTATGACGAGTCAAAACTGCCATTAGAAAAAACTCTGATTAAAAACCAGAGATACCTCATCACATTTATTGTTGCCTGGAAAATGCTAAACACACAAGGAACTCAGCAGCATGTGCTTTCAAACCCATATGTTATTTTAAACACAGCGCCCCTAAGCTAAGCACCAGGTGTGGCTGCATCAGTCGCACAGCCCTTAAACCGGAACCGGTTTGACATGTCTAATTTTCAGTGGGTCAGGCACACACCCATCTTCAAAAGAAAAACACATAATTTCAAGCCATTTTAGGATTTGTGATAGGTTGATTCTTTAGGCTATATTGAAGGTATTGGGCCAGCTGCACAGCTGAAAGGTCTTGTTTACTTAATAGAGCCTTTTAAAGACTCCTCCATGGCTTATTTTAAATCAGACAATGGAGCACTGGTTTTCATGGTAATAGTTATGTATTGGATTTCTAGGGTGGAGGAAAGCAGAATTCCTCTCTGATTGTGTCAAGTTTATTGTGGAAGAACTTGGTAAACATGTCACATTTCTCTATCAAAATTTCAAACTTGGTAGATTGAGTGCAATATTCTTTCATCATTTCAAAGAGTCCTCTTGGTCTGATTTTAGCCCCATTTGGCAAGCTGATTGTATGAAATTGAATTATTAGTTGAGGAAGGGGAAACCCTACTCAAGGAGCAACCACAATACTTGTCAAAGTGAGGCCCAAGCAAACCCTAAATTAACATGTGATGAACCATCATGTAGCTTGGCACAGAACAATCAGGCTTAACCCAGAGTCAATGTGTAATGTGTTTAGGTAGCATTTCAAACAGTAATAAAGTGAAAACACAACACAAGAATGATCTCACACCAGTTTAGAAAAATAGAGTAATAAAACCAGACAAAAATCCAATCAGTAGAACCAGAAAAATGCAGGTGTTAAGATTTCAGTAAAAATAGTACCAAAAAGCACATAGTGTCAACAGTGACTATCTGGTCGTGCTGGTCCAGGTCACAGTCAGTTGAAGAGACCCAGTTAGGCCCACTGAAAAGAATGCCTTAAATCCTGGTTTGCTGAGCATTGCGAGGTCCTGTGTTGAGGATGTGTTGCACAGGCCAGATGATGTATCAGTTCTGAGGAGCTGCGAAGCTGCAATTTGAGGTCCTACGTCATCGTCAAGGATACCATCAATGGGGGCTTTCAATGCGAGGTCTGAAGTTTAGGGTGCGTTGTGCAGTCGAGATGATTTGTCAGTTCTGAAGAGCTTTGAGGCGATGATGCAATAACCTGCATTGTCCAGGTTGCTGTCAGCAAGAGATTTGCAATGGGAGAGCCTGCGTCTGTGAAGCTTTGCATAGTGGTAGCTCCGACGTGGGTTGTGGGATCAATGCAGAGTCCTTGCATGAAGCAAACCCTCTCAGCAGAGGCAATGCGTTGGTTCTGCTAGGGATGGGGCTGCATAGCAGAGGAGATGCATCAGTTCTGCTGGATCCACAGATGGCTGGCAGACCTCCTTCAGCCCCACTTTCAAGGGCCCAGAACTGAGGTGGCACCACTTGGCAGCATAGAACTCACAGATGGCAGAGTCCAGGTGCTGGGTTCATGGTTTTTTTGGAACCTTCTGTCCCTGAGGCTATAATCAGGAGACCAGCCAACTAGCCCTTTGGATCACTTAGTGGTACTGTGTTTAACAGACGCAGGTCCAGTCCTGCTCACCCAGGCAAGAGGGCAGAAGAACAGTACAGCAGGGCAGCAGTCATTCTGAGCAGAAGTCCAGCAGAGTGTCGGTTCTTTCAGCAGGACAGCAGTTTTCCTTACTGGAAGAGTGTCCCAGATTCAGATGTTTACTAAAGAGTTAGTGTTCGGAGTCTACTGAAGAGTTGGTGTTTGGAGTCCAATATACCTGGTCCTTCCTTGAAGTGGGGCAAACTTTTAGAGGTTTCCCTCTGAAGGCCCCAGGCATTCTGCCTTACCTGTCCTGACCCCAGACTAACTATAGGGCACATGAAGCCCTTTGTGTGGAGGCAGGACACAGCCTATTTAAGTGTAAGTAGGTCTGTACCCAGCTCTGCCCTCCCATCCTGACAGTGATGGCCCAACCAGGCACACCTATGCTCTCTATTATATGTGGCTGTCTATTAGGAATACCCAAAGCTCAACTGAACTGTCGGCTACACCCAGTCATGTGACCCAGGTACAGGCTACAGGCAATAAATGGCTTAGTCAGGAAGAGGTCAGCTTTCTAAAGGTAGCATTTTTAAAAGTGCCATTTAAAACCAGACTTCAACATGAGAGAGAATTTTTATTACACTTTCAAAGACACTAAACATGTACTGGGTACTTGCTCTCATTTGGAAATCATTACTTATAGAGGTAATCAGGTAACTCCAATGCTAGCCTACGTAATAGGTAGGCCTTGCAATAATGAAAATGAAGTTAACATTTTTTCACTACCAGGACATGTAAAACTAATAGGTGCATGTTCCACTTTTTAAATACACTTCACTCTGCCCCCCCTGTTGTCCAGGCCTACCCTAGGGATGACCTACATGTTTGAAAAAGGAAAGTTTGGGTCTGGCAAAAGGATTATTTGCTAGGTCAATATGGCAGTTTAAAAACTGCACACACAGGCTGCAGTGGCAGACCTGAAACATGTTTAAAGGGCTACTTCAGTGGGTGGCACAATCAGTGGCGCAGGTCCACTAGTAGCATTTAATTTACATTCCCCAGGTAGTTCCACTTTATTAGAGACTTACAAGCAAATGAAATAAGCCAGTTGGGTACAAGCCAATTCTACCACGTTTTAAGGAGACAGCACAAGCACTTTAGCACTGGCAGCAGTTAGAAAGTGTGCAGAGTCCTAAAGCCAGCACAAATGAAGTCAGCATAACAGGAAGGCTGAAGGCAAAAAGTTAGGGGAAACCCACACCAACAATGCCAGCTCTAGCACAACAGAAGTAGTTAACTTGGACAACATTGCATATTTCTTACAAACAACTTGCTTAGATTTTAATGTATGTCTAGTAAAGGCTAAGTGGATTGTCCCCATTTCCTTTCAATCCCTATGTATTTTACTCTTTTGATGTTAAGATTATCAGTGTATTGGGGTGAAGATTGTTTCACCCTCTTATTTTCTCAGAGTAAATGTGCTACCTAGTCAGCATAGAAATATAAATTTAGAGAGAGGAGCAAAGAGATGTGATCTATTTGAGAAATAATCACATTAAACGTGGATGCCACAATGTTATACCTTTGAATCTTGCCATAGATTGTCAGTTTTTACACCTTTTGGATCTCTGGCCCAGGTCAACTTTCTTAATGTAGACATATTTAAGAGGGCATTAGGGGTCACAATGTGATCTGACCAATCAGCTGTCAGAAGGGCATCCAAAGTCAATAGGCAACTTTAGAAATGTGTCGGATAAGCGTACCACCTTTGAAATCAATAGGTTTATTAACAAACTGGCTGAAGTTATGGTTCTTTCGGACAAACTGAAGATTTTGAGCAGCCTTTCATACATAAAATTGTCATTTACAACCACAATTCACAATAAGAGAGGCATTTTCATTACACTTCTAAAGGCACTTGATCTCATGTAGAATTTATCACTTACTAGAGGTAATCGGTTAACTCCAATGTTAGCCTATGGAATAGGTAGGCCTCGCAATAGTGAATCATCAATTCCAGAAATGTATCACCAAACTTACTTTATCACCTGAAGGGCAGTAAGCAGTCTGAAGTTGTAAGCCTTTTTGAGTTTGAACATCTGCTTCTAAGCATTAAAAAGTCAAACAAATAGGCTATTTCTTAGCATTCGAAGTCTCACATATTATGGCAACCCTGCCCCAACTAGTTCTTCTTCTGGGGAGTCAGAACACTGTGTCTCAGTAAGAGCCAAAAGATCAACTTAACTTTCCTACATATAGGTATTTCCATGCTATGCACAATAACTGATGTAGAGTTGTTAAGCGTGCAATGTGTATTTCTTCTGGCATCCTTATTCACGTGTAACACTTATGAGGTTGTGATAGGAATCAGATTAGCAGGCTTAAGATGTGTTTGTGTAAGTGCCTAGTAAAGCTGGGCCCACTTATGACTGATATAGGTTTGCCTGCCATCGTTCCAATTTGTTAGGAGTTTAGAGTGCTTTGTTTCCTCGGAGGAGATGAACTTCTGACCACCACAGTAGCTGTAGGTGTCTTAAAAATGTGTACATCAGAGAGGGGCATCTAGATCTTTAACAGATTGTGTGGGATTAGAGAACCAGATTGTGGAAATCAAATGATATGTGTCCCTATTTTCACAGATGAAGAAAAGGCGGGTCTGATTGTGGTGGGAAGATTAGAAGACCTCATAAAACATGATCAATAAAAGACGTCTGCCTTAGGTCACGTAGTACTTCATAAGTAAGCAAGATATTACAGAAGCGTGGTGTTGGTCTAGTTTGAGAGCAAAGCTCTTCTACTGTACACATAGATTAAAAGTAAGTTTGCTGTGTGCTTTCAGCATTCAGGGATGGAGGTTTTGCAAGGTCGGCAACTGGGAGCTGGAGACCAGGAGACGTTTGAGTGTCTGTGTTTGGCATGTAGGAAATTGTGTCGAGAAGAGGGGCATCTGCATTGATAAGACTGGGCAACTAGGAGTTTGAGTCCCAGAGATGACAATTGTGGTATCTGTAATAGTCATAACTAGGCTTCTGTCGAGCGAATCTTCATTAGTATTGATATCAGCTCTGCCATTTTTAGGAAACTAGCTGCTGAGATTTCACTCACTGCCTGTTAGTGGATGGACATGAGTGGACCATCCTAAATGTCTACTTTCACTGAGAGTTGGTAGGGAGTGCGGGAAGCTGGGCTCCTCTCATTTTCAGGCTGTGTGGGTGCACTGAGCAGGAGACCTTTAGTTTGCCATGTTTGGGTGGATGAGACCATAGCTGGGCCACTCCTTTGTCTGCACATACCGAATGCTAGTGGTGTTCGCAGATGGGCTTCTGCCATGCTCTAGCGAGTGAGAGCATCCTCAATGAATGATGGCTGGAAGCGCCCCTGACTTCACTGCCCTTGTATAACTCACGCTCACTGTGTGTAGAAAGGACGTTCGCTAAGCAGTGCCCTCACACAGGGTGTTGGCAGATGATGGAGTAGTTTCTCTCTCTTTGGCCACTCACTGGGTGTTGACAGGGGACAGAGAATGAGGAAGCCAGACGCTTCCCACTGCGTAATCCTCTTGGTAGCTTGAACAGCACTCTCTGCGTCTCACTAACCACTCCCCACTAACAACTCTCAGGGACCCTTTCTGGGACCGCACGCAGTATCACATCACAGCAAGGGGCATTCAATTATGGCTTTGAGTTGGTGTGATGATGCGTCCTAGATTTGCCAGGGCAGTCCTGGTTTTTCACCATCTGTCCCAGCAGATTTCAGTAAATTTAGCACATGTCCCAGTTCTCAGTGAGGGACGACTGAGAAGAGAGGGAGGTAAGTTTCCCTGTGTTCCAGTGCAGGATTCATTGGCAGTGCTTGACACTGATTTTAGTTAATACAGATAATGTTATGTTTACAAATTTTATTTAATTCGCACCTCATTGTCTGTGTTTTCTGTGTTGGTGAGCACTGTCAATTAAGTCATTTTTTGCACATTAGACAATGTGTAATTGTAATGCTTAGTCCATGTGTGTGTGTTTGTAGATCTTCCCAGCTTTTTTTGTTTTTATTAAAATGTGGTCACCCTAGTGAGTGCATGAAACATTTTAAAACATTTTCTTTACAGATAAAGCAAGACGAAATGTATTTCAAAACATAAGGCAAAGCACACTATATATGTGTATGCTTTTGTGTGGGTGTATGTGTCTTCTGTGTATGTGCCTGTGTGAGTGCAAGTGAGTACTTTTAGTTATTTACTTATGGGAGGAGGGCATAATGCAGGCCCATGCAGCACCTGCAGTGCAGCGGCTTCCCCACCCGTACACAGGGGGCCCCAAACCATTCAAGGGTGACCCCATTCAATATAAAGTAAATACATTTCTGTGAGTTACTCTGGCCCCTTGTATGGGAGTATTAGTTAGTGTGTGTGTGTGTGAGTGTGTGTGTGTGTGTGTGCGTGTGTGTGTGTGAGTGGAGATAATGTGGGCCAGGTCTATCCTAGTTCCAGACCCAATAGAAATTAGAAATAAACATTGAAACTGGTCCCTATCGGGCCCCATACCACTGTCCTTAACCTTACTGGTAAAAACACCGATTGATTTTTGAGCAATAAATGTAAAAAACGTTAAGGTAATCCACGTTGGCGATTTAGCTCTACTTGTTTTATTTAATCTTTCATTTCCTAAGAGGGTTAGCTTTTTTTCCGAATGTTGTTTTTTTGTATTTTTTCAGGGTAGCATGTTACTCTTGTACAGTGCTTTAGCTTAAACACCTTACGATCATTGATAAACCCAAAGGCCCTCGCTTGGTTTAGGTGTATGTCAGTTGTTGTGTTATATGTCTGGGTGAAACTCTTGGAATGGCCTGTCGGGTGCTCTGGCACACACTGGCCTTTTCAAGCCAGCCCATTTGGCAGTGCCAGTGTGGCCGAATGCCACACATGACAGTCCAATACTGGGATGCAATGACAGAAAGATCATAGAGGCACCAAAATACTGATTGGGTGGCACACTGTGGGAATCACAGAAAAGTAGGTTTCATGTTTAAGTCACACCCTAAATTACATATGCCATGCCCCATGGTGTGACACAGAACTTTTTTCATCCCACGTAAAGCCCTGGAACTAGGGCACAAGTCAAGAGCATAAGCAGGTAGATCATGTCTACCCACTCTTTCACAGAGTGGACGATGTCTAAACTGACAAGGGGTTGGGCCCCACAGAAATATGCTGAACGTGTCCCAGTTTAATTTTCAGACACTGAACCCCTTTTAGCAGTGCTTGCACATTGTTTTTTTTTTTTTTTTTTTGCTGCCGCAACATGCAGGCACCAAGGGGGCTTTGATGTTTGAGCTTCCAGATGGGCTCAAACAAAGGCTGACATTAGGGGACCATCAGAACTCTTTTTGTTGGAGTATCCTGGCTAGGAGCAATCAGGAGCCTCACACCTAAATGCAATAGAGGGGAAACAAAGGCACACAGTTTATCACTTCACAGGTACTTAAGTGAGGCAAGCTTTTGACTTTGTTTAGTCCCTGCATACAAGAGATATTCATGCACTGTAAGAATGTCAAATGTGATGGCTCATTCCAGTATTTACACATATAGCAATTTAACCCTCAGGGGGCTGCGGGCGAGCTGGTCTCGTCCAGGCATCCTGCACCCGGCCCATGGAGGGAGCACTAGCGCTCCCACCGTGGACCTCCCACCCACACCCCCCAGTTAAACTGCCGAGGACGCGCAGGAAGCCATTTGCTTCCAGCGCGTCTAGAGAGAGGACGCCTTTTAGGTAAGTCCTTCTCTTTTTGGGGGTTCTGGGGGGAATACAGACACAGAGGGAAAGGAAAGAGTTTTTCCTTCCCCCCTGTGCCTGTTTTCAGTGGATTCCTGCTCCACGATCGCGGGCAGGCCCCCTTTGGTAAGGGTCGCAAGGGTTGCAAGGTTAGTAAGGGGGCAGATCGTCCTATTTTTTTTAGGTCCTTGTGCCCCCAAGGGGGGCAGAACCCACTTAGGCACCAGGGACATTTTTTAAGTTCTTGGTGGTGGGGTGTTTGTCAACTGGCGAAGTATTTGTATTTGTGATTATAACAGTTTATTTCTTCTTTTTGTTCTAGTTCAAAGCTTTTGCTTCCTTTGCTGTGGATCCTTGCGATTTTGGCAGTAGTTGTCCTGGGGTTTGCATAGTTGCATATTTTAGGTAAGTAAAATCAATTTACTCCAAAGGAGTATTGGTGACATGCATGAATGACATGTTTGTAGGTGGTGTAATAAATCCAGGATTGTGTGTGAAATTGTCCTTAGATTTGAGCACAATTATATTTGTGTTGTCATATGTCTAATTTGCTTTTTCTTTTTTCTTTTTAGTGGGATATCATTGGTGATTGCTGTGTCTGTGCAGAGTAGTTGCTGGTGAGTAGCTTTTTCAGGCAAGTGAGTGGTACAGTTTTTTAGTACATAACTGTTTGTGATAAAGCTATACTTTGTTTATTACTTATTTTAGTGCTGGTTGTTGTTGGCAATCCATTTGTTGTTAGAAAGGATCATGGCTAGCTGCAGAGTGACAGCTCAGCAGATGGTTGGCATGCTTTTTGAGTCATCTTCAGACCATGATTATGAAATTCTGATGAGAAAGCCACTCTCAGTGCAGATGAAGGGCCTGTTTTAGAGGAGGACATTGATGTGCCAAGAGTGCAGCAGCCTGAGGCTGAAGGGTTTCCCATTAGAAGACCTAACACCTGGATTGCCCCAAACATGGAGCAGCCACAGATACCTGCACTTCCTGGTCTCCCAGGGTGTAGAGTCAATACGGAAAACTTTTTGCCTGTCAATTTCTTTCACTTGTTTATGGACGATGTATTTTTGGAAGAGATTGTGGAGCAGACTAATTTGTATGCGGAGCAATATTTGAGGGACAACACTGCCAGACTTAGGCCTCAGTCTAGAGCTACTCAGTGGGTTCCCACATATCTGGAAGAGATGAAAACGTTTTTAGGTTTTACTTTTTTAATAGGGTTGATAAGGAAGCCGTCACTGGCTTCTTATTGGTCTAGCAGTCCCTTGACGGCAAAGGCTATATTTCCTGCAGCTATGACATGTAATCGGTATTTGCTTCTTCTTTGTATACTGCATTTTGTAGACAATGCTTTAGCCTTGCCACAAGATCACCCTGATTGTGACCGTCTTTTTAAGATTAGGCCTGTCCTTGATCATTTTGTAGATTGTTTTTCAGAGGTCTATGTTCCAGGCAAAGAGATAAGTGTGGACGGGTCTTTGGTCCTTTTCAAGGGGCGTTTAGTTTTTAAGCAGTACATTCCTAGTAAGAGAGCACCGTATGGAATTAAATTGTATATGCTGTCAGAAAGTAGTACAGGATGCGTGTATAATGTCCGGGTCTACACTGGTAGGGATTCCAGTATTGACCCTCCTGGTTGTCCACCCACTTGTGGAGTTAGCGAGAAAATTGTGTGGGAACTTGGTAGACGACTGTTTAACAAAGGTCACCATTTATACGTAGATAATTTCTACACTGGAGTGCAGTTGTTCAAGGAGTTGTTAAGAGTGGACACTGTTGCTTGTGGCACAATCCATTCTAACCGGAAAAGCTATCCAAGGGAACTTGTCTGTAAAACACTTGAGAGGGGACAGTGCAGTGCCTTGCGGAGTAATGAGCTGCTAGCTCTGAAATTTTCAGACAAGAGGGATGTGTACATGCTATCTACCATCCATGATGAGAGTACTTCCCCTGTGACTGTTTGGGGTCAGGTTGCCAAAGTGCACAAACCTGCATGCATTTTGGACTACAATAGGCACATGGGTGATGTTGATAGAGTAGATCAGAGGTTGGAACCTTACACTGCTCTTCGTAAGTCTTACGTGTGGTATAAAAAGTTGGCCCTACATTTATTTCATTTGGCAACTTTTAATGCTTTTATTGTGTTCAAGGATTGTTCACCTGAGTCAAGGATGAAATTTGTTAAATTTCAGGATTCAGTGTTAGAGAGCCTTATTGTGGTGGAACAGGCAAGAGTTCCTAGAGTAGCAGTGGTGGAGGATGTGGCTAGATTGAAAGATTGCCACTTTCCAGATCACATACCTCCCACTCCCAAAAAAGACTTCCCCACTAAGAAATGTAGAGTATGTGCCCAAAGAGGTATGGATGAGCCGGATGTACTTCCCCGATTGCCCTTCAAAGCCTGGGCTGTGTGTGGCCGGCTGTTTCAGAAGTTACCACACAAAGACAAATTTGGGGGAAATACCATGAGCGTAAACTGACTATTTTATATTTTCATATATTCAGTTTCACGGTTGGCATTACCGTCATGTATTTAGTTAGAGCTTTTGTGTTTGTAGTTTTGTACTTATTTTATAATTAGTGGTTTCTTTGTTATTTATAAACAAAAAAATAATGAAGGCGGTGTGCGTGGGGTGGCACTTGGCTGGCGGTGTGTGTGGGGTGGCGCTTGGCTGGCGGTGTGTGTGGGGTGGCGCTTGGCTGGCGGTGTGCGTGGGGTGGTGCTTGGCTACCGGTGTGCGTGGGGTGGCGCTTGGCTGCCAGTGTGCGTGGGGTGGCGCTTGGCTGGCGGTGTGCTTGTGGTGGCATTTGGCTGACAGTGTGTGTGGGGTGGCTCTTGGCTAGCGGTGTGCGTGGGGTGGCACTTGGCTGGCGGTGTGCTTAGGGTGGCGCTTGGCTGGCGGTGTGCATGGGGTGGCGCTTGGCTGGCAGTGCCAGCCAAACGTCAGTCCACACATTCCCATGAGCTGATGTGACTGCTGTATCAGGCATGTGGGCGTATGTATGTGATGGGCCCTTGAGTGGCGCTGTCTGTCGATGCGAGTGTTGTAATGTGCTGGGCCCGTGGCTGGCAGAGTGAATGGTCTTGTGCATGTCATGTATGAAAGGTGTGTGAATGGACTGTAAAACGGTTGGTGCCTTGTCGCGGCTTTACAGCTCATGAGCTGTGAATCATTGGTTCAGTTTTTGGGCCATTCAGTTATTAACAGTGCATTTCACTTTTGTGAAATCACTTGTTAATAAAATTTGATCTACTGAACCATCACTCACCCTTGTGCCAAATCCAACCAGTATGTGTGGTAAAAATGACAAAACCTGCTCCGCTGTAATCAGGTGTTGCAGCACACTTGTGACACGCTAGGTGTCTCAGGTGGGACCCCGATGATGAAGCATGCCACCAACTTGGCGGGTGAGGGGTCTTTTTCACATAAGTGCGTTTCTTTTCACAATTTTTGCATTTGGCACATCACAGACGTACGTGGACACATCAAAATGATATATTACAAAACTACCTGTGTTTGGGGGGGGGAGGGCACCTACGTTTTTGGTCCTGGGTGCGGCCTTCATCTAGGGAAACCTACCAAACCCAGACATTTTTTTAAACTAGACAACCCAAGGAGTCCATGGAGGTGTGGCTTGCATGGATCCCCCAAAATGTTCTTACTCAGACTCCTCTGCAAACCTCAAAATTTGCTTTAAAAAAGCATATTTTCCTGACTTTTCTTTGTAGGGTCACTGCTCCAGCACAAAATTCCTACTCCCCAGCGTTCCCCTCAGACTCCCAAGTAAAATGACACCTCACTTGTGTGGGTCCCCAAAGCAGAGTCAGCTTAAAGATGTATAAAAGAAGAATATGTGCTTATCAACTCGCTGTGCTATCCCCTCAAACTCTACATGTTTTTGGCCTTTTTCTGTTGCAGGCACCTGGCCCACCCACACAAGTGAGGTATCATTTGTATCGGGAGACTTGGGGGAACGCTGAGTGGAAGGAAATTTGTGGCTCCCCATCTTGGATTCCCCTAGGTCTCTAGTTTTCAAAAATGCACAGGTTTGGTAGGTTTTCCTAGATGCTGGCTGAGCTAGAGGCCAAAATCCACAGGTAGGCACTTTGCAAAAAAAACTCTGTTTTCTGTGGAAAAATGTGATGTGTCCACGTTGTGTTTTGGGGCATTTCCTGTCACGGGCACTAGGCCTACCCACACAAGTGAGGTATCATTTTAATCGGGAGACTTGGGGGAATGCTGGGTGGAAGGAAATTTGTGGCTCCTCTCAGATTCCAGAACTTTCTGTCACCGAAATATGAGGAAGAAGTGTTTTTTAGCCCAATTTTGAGGTTTGCAAAGGATTCTGGGTAACAGAACCTGGTGGGAGCCCCACAAGTCACCCCATCTTGGATTCCCCTAGGTCTCTAGTTTTCAAAAATGCACAGGTTTGGTAGGTTTCCCTAGGTGCCGGCTGAGCAATAGGCTAAACTCCACAGGTAGGCACTTCGCAAAAAACACCTCTGTTTTCTTTGGGAAAATATGATGTGTCCATGTTGTGTTTTAAGGCATTTCCTGTTGCAGGCGCTAGGCCTACCCACACATGTGAGGTACCATTTTAGTTGGGAGACTTGGGGGGACATAGAATAGCAAAACAAGTGTTATTGCCCCTTGTCTTTCTCTAAATTTTTTCCTTCCAAATATAATAGAGTGTGTAAAAAAGACGCCTGTTTGAGAAATGCCCTGTAATTTACATGCTAGTATGGGCACCCAAGAATTCAGAGATGTGCAAATAACCACTGCTCCTCAACACCTTATCTTGCGCCCATTTTGGAAATACAAAGGTTTTCTTGATACCTATTTTTCACTCTTTATATTTCAGCAAATGAATTGCTGTATACCCGGTATAGAATAAAAACCCACTGCAAGGTGCAGCTCATTTATTGGCTCTGGGTACCTAGGGTTCTTGATGAACCTACAATCCCTATATATCCCCACAACCAGAAGAGTACAACAGACGTAAAGGTATAATGCTTTTAAAAAATCTGACATCGCAGGAAAAAGTTAGAGAGTAAAACGTATAGCAAAATGGCTGGGTTTTTTTCACCTCAATTTCAATATTTTTTTTATTTCAGGTGTTATTTTGTGTAGGAAACCCTTGTAGGATCTACACAAATTACCCATTGCTGAATTCAGAATTTTGTCTACTTTTCAGAAATATTTAGGTTTCTGGGATCCAGCATTGGTTTCACACCCATTTCTGTCATTGACTGGAAGGAGGCTGAAAGCATAAAAAAATCATAAAAATGGAGTATGTCCCAGTAAAATGCCAAAATTGTGTTGAAAAATTGGGTTTTCTGATTCATGTCTGCCTGTTCCTGAAAGCTGGGAAGCTGGTAATTTTAGCACCGCAATCCCTATGTTGATGCCATTTTCAGGGGAAAAAACACAAGCCTTCTTCTGCAGCCCTTTTTTCCCATTTTTTTTCTAAAAAAAAGAAATTGTCACAGTATTTGGGCTATTTTCTTGGCCTCCTTCAGGGGAACCCACAAAGTCTAGGTACCTCTAGAATCCCTAGGATGTTGGAAAAAAAGGACACAAATTTGGAGTGGGTAGCTTATGTGGAAAAAAATGTATGAGGGCCTAAGCCCGCCCTGCCCGAAATAGTCAAAAAAAGGCCTGGCACCTGAGGGGGAAAAGGTCTGGCAGCGAAGGGGTTAAAAACCACTATTTTGTTTTATTTCTCTTATAGCACTATAGCGCTACTCATTCCAAAGCAGGGTGTCAGAGCACTTTTCATCACAGTACACATTCTACATTGATAATAAATGATGTGTTTAAATCAATGTACAGGATATGTTACAGAAAACAGTGAGGGTTACAAGGCTTACCAGCCACATGGCTTTTATAGCTTACTGTGGTACATAAGAAAAATGACAATTTATGAACTGCAAGTAACAAAAGCATCTCTGTGTTAAAAACAGTAACCGAATTACCTATTTGCATAAAATAAAAATGTGTCAACTACGTGTTTCTTAATGTGCTTTTCAGGAGACATATTAACCGCCTGTCATTCTAATCCAAAATTGGGACTAGACAAAACAGAGACTTCTTCAGCAAACATGTTAACCTCCAGAGTTATTTTATCATTATTATTAGTCCCTGAGATTTACTTAGCACACAAAGATCTCTGTAGAAGGTGCTTTATGTTATGTTATGCAAATTTGTAGAGTGCATGGCTACCTGAAGGCCTCCCAGCTTTAACACCATAAAATATTTTAAGATTGAGAATTTGCAACCAATTAAGCAGAACAGATCTACTGCCACATTTCTCCTTGTTGTCAATTTCTTTGTGGCAGGGTTTTAACAAATAAATGTACCAGTTGAGGCCCAGTTTTTGCATCACTTTTTTGTCACAACCCCAATGCAAAATCTCATTTGTTAAATATTTTAATGCGCGCAACTGTGCTAATGATAGACCTGCTAAACATGTTTGTGAAGTCTTAAAATCTGTCACTTCTTGTGATGTCACTTTGTGATGCCACTTCATCTGATGGCACGTGCGATGTCACCCACAGTGATGTCACGCACCATGATGTCAGTTGCATACTTCCTAACTTGGATAGTCCCTCATTTAGGAGTTGTGTCCTACCTGGAACGAAGAGAAAACTTATATTATGAAATCAGCCAACACGTGAATAAATAATACGTACAGATATGTCTACAAATGCTATTTATTTGTATTCTGTACGAAATGTACTTTTATCTTTTTGTGCGTTTACCGAAAATGTGGATTATTTACTAAAGTAGGCAATTGGTCCTCTGTTGTTTTTTATTTATTTTTATTGCAATAATAATATTCTTTTAAAAAAATGTAAATAAAACGATTAGATTCTAGCACAAAAACTATAAGGATGGTTCTGCGCATGCCTTCTCGGCACGAGTGTCTGCGTGCATCTGGAGCTGCGGCTCGGGAGGGCCCCCCAGGCCGGGCTCTGAGCCCTGGGGAATCCTGTCGCATACAGATGTGACGGGCCAGCGCTGTCCCCGGCTCTGGAGGCCTCTGGGAGGAAGGAAGCGCCTCTGAAATCAGGGCGAGGTGTCTGACGAAAAGAGCCGGGGGACAGCGAGTGCCCCAGTAGGGGTGGGGACACAGCCAGCCAGAGGATGAAGTGTGAAGGGGGGGTGAGGAAGAGAGCGCGGTGTAAGGGGGAGGGGAGGTCGCGTGGGATATAGAAGAGGCGGGGGGGGGGGGGGGGGGGTGAAGAGGAGCGGAACTGAAAAAGAGGCGGGAGGACAAAGTAGAAATCGGAGAAACGCAGAAAAGGGAAGAACATGCGAAAGCGCAGGGCAACACAGCAACGAGCGGAAGTAGTAAACTGAGGGCAAAATAAGGATGACGTTGAGGGTGCAGCTGTGGTGGGGAAGAGGCGAAAATGGAAGGGATGGATGAAGAGGGGAAGACAATAGAGGAAAAAGGGAAATCGAGGAACGGTAGTAAAATGAGAGATAGTGACGTGGAATATATGGAGAAATGGGAATAGACTGGATGGACAATGGAGAGGCGAAAGGGAACTAGGAATAGCATGGTTTGGGGATCAGTTGTACAGGTAGAACGGTCGGAAGCACAGAAAGAGAAATAAGTAATATAGGTAAAAATAGGGAAATTTAAAGAAAGACACAAAAGTAGAAAAGAGGACGAAAAAGAAATTGACATAGTGAGAGAGAAAGCAAGAAAGGCACAAAAAGTGAGAGAGAGTCAAGTCACCGGGAGATCACGGCATGAGTTAAAAGAAAAAGAGCGCGACAGCGGTAAAAATAAAGGAATGCTGGGTAGGAAAAAGGAAAATGAGAGAAAGGGAACAGGGAGTTTGGAAAGAGTAGAAAAATAAAATGATAAAATAAATAGGACGAGAGACGAAGAGAAAAGAATACGAGAGATAAAAACATGAAAAGCATTGAATAAAACGAATGCTACAAAGAAAGAGACGTGTGGGGAGAAATGAAGATCGCTGGAGGCAAAAAAAGAATACGAAGGAGAAAAGGTGACATTAGCGAGAAGAGAAAAAAGAAAAGGAAGACCGAGAGAGGTGGAGACCCAATTAACAAAACAGAAAAAAAAGAAAGCGTTTGAAAAAAGAAGATAGAAGGAGTTAAATGCATGAAAGGATTAAACAAACACAATAGCACGTATTCCAACAAATACACACAAAAAGTGAGTCCATTAGCGATGAAATACATAGGAAAAGAGAAAACATGGGAAAATAACTGAAAATGTAAAGACTGAAAGAGAGAGGAGGCATGAAGAAAGAAGGAACAGAAAATCTAAATAAATGAATGAAAGAAATAGGTAAATACTGAGTGACATTTTAGTGCGGGGAAGAAATCGAAAAAAGATTAGCCTATGAAGAAAGTTTCAGATAAACGGATGATAAATTTTAAAATCTGTGATACTATTTAAATGAAACTAAGACGACGAATGGCTTAAGAATTAATAATAAAGATGGGGAGGAAATAAATAAAATGAAAGAGTGTGACTACCATGAAACGACGGGCAAGATATAAACAAAGAGGCATCGAAACGACACCGAAAAATTATATTCTTCTTGGCTAGAAAGACAGGAGGTAAAGAGAATATAAAAAAAATGAACGAAAAATGAAAGGAAAAATATTCAGGCCTAAAGACAAAATCAAAACATAAAAAGAAACAAAGAACTAAAGACAGGCGAGATGCACCAGAAGGAAAATATATAAAGGGCCGAAAGAAAAATATATAAGGGGCCGAAAGAAAGAGGTCGGAAACCGAAAGGTTTACTGAAAGAAGGATGAAAAAATATAAAAACAAGAGGGAAAGAAAAATGCGATTAAATTGTCCGAAATGAAATGAGGATGTTTTAAAATGTAAGAATTAACGTTAACAAATGTAATGTTACTAATGAAAACAAAGGAACGACACTTCCTGACATATTGAAACGAATTGAAGATCGAATTTAGAAAGAGGCAACGGCCACCGTGACGAATATCCATAATGTCCAACGCACATCCTGAGACGCTATAATAAATCCTTTACAGTACAATAGGTGCGTGAGCAGCTGGGAGCGTGGCACGCTCCGGCCGTGCTTTCCTTGGTCGGCGAGTGCGCTATATATTGCGCACCCGGGGTCTGCAGGGGGCGGGCGGGGTTATGGTAAACGCGAGGCGTTGAACGCCATTATCTATACATCGCCGGTGTCTTTGCCGAGCCCACGGCGCTCTGCCCTCTGGGAGTCAGTGTATGGGAATATTAAGGTAAAGGGATTAGCAAGAGCGTGTGGCGGCGGCGCGCGTGTGTCCGGTATAGGCCACCACATAAGTCAGTGGTAAACTGCCCGCGTCTTACTGGTTATCTGGAGCAGTGTGCGTCACATAAACCGTATTTACATTTATTTATATTTTTTTAGAGGTTTGCATTTCACGTACGGCATCCGTGTCCAAGAGAAAGCGCTTTGCAGCGATGGGGCAAAATCGACAGAGTCAAAATATGAGCAGGTCAATTTACAATAACTTGGAGTGCGTAGTTGCGAAACCACGTTCCTATTTCGAAAGCAGAGGTGTGGTAATGTAACATGTTCTAAGGCGTGGAATGGCGCCTTGTGTTTTCATAAGGGGCCACAGAACCGGTCGGCATGCAGTCTATGTCAAGACAGGAGAGGCGTGGGGGTAGGAATGGTACCAGGGGCCCTGGTGCAAGCGAGTAAATGGGCCCCACCGGCTGGGTACTAAAAAAAAAAGGCATAATTGAGCTTCAGTAGGCCCCTTAATCCAGGCCCTGGTGCAAGTGCACCTGCTGCATTATCGCAATCTGCGCCACTGGGAGTGGGCTTTCTTTCTAGCCGAGTGCACTGCCTATTAAGAACTCTTTCACTCCATTTTTAAAGGCCTCACGTGGGTGTCCAGGTTCTCCTCGGTTGGTTGAGAGCTGCTATGGCGTATGACCGTATGATGTCATACTGAGCCGTGATGACGTGCGTGCGCTTTACATGGCGATTTCTCGCTTACACATTGTTTAGGCTAAGCCCAGGACCATGACTGGCTTTTCAAATAACACTTCCGGGTACCAGTAACAGAAGCCGCTGCTTTCAGGCAGATGCGCGGGAGGGCAATGTCCGAGGGTCTGCAAAGTTTACACGAACCTCTCCGGGAGTACGGTCTTCAAGAGTTCAGCCTGGCTCTTGGCTAGAAAGACAGATATTAAAGGCAAAATAAATAGTAAACAAAAAAAACAGATGAAAAATAATCACACCAAAAGAAAAAAAGGTACATATATTTAGAAAGAAAGATGGAGTCCTCCATTGTTTTCATTTTCAAGCACTTCTATAGGGGTATGTTATGCAAGAGTGCAGCACTCTTTTCAGGTATCTTCTGCGGGAATACAGTGTTGAAAGAGTCTGCGTTATTTTCAGGTCCATCTGCATCAGTACAATATTGAATGATCTGTCGCTATTGTCTGGCATCTCTGTTGGAGTACATTTTCAATGTTTTCTCAACCGTTTTCAGTTATATACATCTCTAAGAGATCAGTTTAATTTTTTTTAAACTGTTTTCAGGTACCTCTGTGTGAGTACACTATTCAGGGATTCTGCACTGTTTTCAGATACACCTGGAGGAGTGCTATTCCCAAGGATGCTGAACTGTTTTCAGATAGATCGACAGGAGTACTATTTCCAGGAATGCTGCACTGTTTTCAGATACACCTGCAGGACTGCTATTCCCAAGGATTCTGCACTGTTTTCAGATACATCTGCAGGCATGTTATTTCCAGGGATGCTGCACTGTTTTCAGATACACCTGTAGGACTGCTATTCCCAAGGATGCTGCACTGTTTTCAGATACATCTACAGGAGTGCTATTTCCAGAAATGCTGCACTGTTTTCAGATACACCTGCAGGACTGCTATTCCCAAGGATGCTGCAGTGTTTTTAGATACATCTACAGGAGTGTTATTCCTAAGGATGCTGCACTGTTTTCAGATACACCTGCAGGACTGCTATTCCCAAGGATGCTGCACTGTTTTCAGATACATCTGCAGGCGTTCTTTTTCCAAGGATGCTGCACTGTTTTCAGATACACCAGCAGGCGTGCTATTCCCAAGAATGCTGCACTGTTTTCAGATACACCTGCAGGAATTCCCAAGGATGCTGCACTGTGTTCATATACACCTGCAGGCATGCTATTCCCAAGCATGCTGCACTGTTTTCAGATGGACCTGCAGGACTGCTATTCCCAGGGATGCTGTAGTGTTTTCATGAAGCTCTGCAGAGGCCAATTTCACGGGTTCTGCTCTGCTCTTAGGCACCGCATCTGAAGTACACTATTTATGGGTTTTGTACTGTTTTCATGCACCTCTTCAGGGATGGGTACAATATCCAAGGTTTCTGGGTTGTTCTTCAGTACCTCTATAGGAGTACAACTTTCCATACCCGCCTTCCATATTGAGAACCATTCCACTTCGTTTTGCTTTTTCGGTTTTATCTTTGCACCGCAAAACAATTCACACACTGTTGTTGTATCATGCATGTATTTCATGAATATATAAATGTTGCAAAAAAGGAGTACGACTTTAAAGTTTGTGCAGTAGGGGTACTTTTTTAGAAATACAATATACAAAGATCTTCAGTGTTTTCAGAGATCCCTGCTGTACAATATTCGAGGGTAACACACTATCTACCGGTATACATGTAGGAGTATATTATTACACGGTTCTGCACTGTTCACACTATGTAGAATACAATATTCAGGACTGATGCACTGTTTTCATTTACCGCTACAGGAATGCAGTACTGAAAGGTACTGCACTGTGTTCAGGTAGTTCTTCAGGAGTACAGTTTTAATGGATTTGTCCAAATTTCATTTGCTGCTCCAGGAGTACACTATTCAGGGTTTCTGGGCTGCTTTCCAGTACCTCTGTGGCAGTGTACTACCCAAGGGTTCTGCACTGTTTTCAGGTACCTCGGTAAGGGTACGACATTCACGAGTTCTGCATTGACTCCAGGTGCCTCAGTGGCAGTGCAAGATTCAAAAGGTCTGCACAAGGGTTCTGCAGCTTTTTTATGTAGCCCTGGAAGAGTACAACGTTCAGAGTACCACTGTAGTATTATAATATAAAAGCGTTCTGCATTGTTGCCAGGTACCTCTACAGGAATGCAGTACTCAAAGGTTCTGCACTGTTTTCATGTACCTCAGTAAGAGTACAGTGTTCAAGTGTTTTGCACTGTTTCATGAACCTCTGTAGGATTATAATATGAAGGACTTCTCCATTGTTTCCAGGTGCCTTTATAGGAGTATTGTTCTGAAAGGCTCTGTGCCTTTCGGGTACCTCTGTTGGATTAGAATATGAAATATTCTGCACTGCATTCAGGTGCCTCTGTTGAATTAGAATATGGAAGGGATCTGCACTGCATTCAGTTGCCTCTGTTGGATTAGAATATGGACGGGTTTTGCACTGCATTGAGGTGCCACTGTTGGATTAGAATATAGAAGGGTTTTGCCTCTGTTGGATTAGAATATGGGAGGGTTTTGCACTGCATTGAGGTGCCTCTGTTGGATTGGAATATGGAAGAGGTTTGCACTGCATTGAGGTGCCTCTGTTGGATTAGAATATGAAGGGGGTTGCACTGCATTGAGGTGCCTCTGTTGGATTAGAATATGAAGGGGGTTGCACTGCATTGAGGTGCCTCTGTTGGATTAGAATATGGAAGGGTTTTGCACTGCATTCAGGTGTCTCTGTTGGATTATAATATGAAAGGGTTTTGCACTGCATTCAGGTGCCTTTGTTGGATTATAATATGAAGGGGTTCTGCACAGTATTCAGGTATCTCTATAGAAGTGTAATATTGAAAGTGTGCACATCATTCTCAGGTCTATATATTGTGTTCCTATATGTAGAACTTCTGCACCCGTTTAGGCACCTGTAGAACTCCAATCCCTGGTTCTGCGTTATTTGCAGGTATCTCTGTTAGCTCAAACAATTAAAGGTAGCTGCACTGCTTTCATGTACATCTGCACCATATTCAAGGGTTCTGCAGGGTACTTGGCATCTCTATAAGAGTCGACTATTCAGTGCTTTTGAGCCACTTCAGGTAGCTCTGCAAGAGTACTAAATTTAGTGGTTTTGCATGGTTTCAGGTACCAATGTAGGAGTCTTACAACATGAGAGAGTTCTGCACTATTGTAAGGACATCCTATAGGCGTACACTTACTATTCAGGGGTTTCACACTGTTTTCTGGTCCCTCTGCATGAGTACACTCTTCTGGATTCTTAGGTTTTCCAGGCACCTCTGCATAAGTACAACATTCTGGATTCTGCGCTTTCGCTCGGTGTCTCTGCAGGAGTACAACGTTCAAGGGCTCTGGGCTGCTTTTCAGGTACCTCTGCATAAATGCATCATTCTGGGTTTTGTACGTTTTTAAGATAACTCTGCATCAGTACAGAGTGCAAGGGTTCTGGTCTGCTTTTACGTACCCCTAAAGGAGTTTAATCACTATTCAGTGGTTCTGCAAGGAAACAATAAATAGGGATCCTCCACTGTTTAGTGCTCACTATAAAAATATAATGTTCCATAGGACCTGTTACTGCATGTGTCTCGCCCTCTCCACCAAGGTAGACACCTAAAGGAATGCCTGCGTACCTGACTGCAGAATTGCTAGGGTAGAGAGACATGCTCCTGCAGCACTAAAAATAACCAGAGGCCACGCACCAGCTCCTTCTGCCCATAGATCAAGGATGCTGCCTGAGTGAACAGAAAGCAACGGTGGACCCGAGGACATCCTGGATGAAAATGTTGAAGAAAGTGCCCTTGAGCCAGCCTTTAAAGTTGCAGAGTTGCTCATCTCTTCACCAATGTAAAGAGTCTTTATGTCCCTCAAGAGAGCCTCATAACCTTTGCCACATTCTCTCAACCTGCTACCGTCTGCCCTGCATGCTGATCCATGATCAGTGCTACTCTGGTGGGTTGTGCGGACAGGAAAAGATGCCCAGGGGTTCTCTGGTGACTGTATAGACCCACTGAACTTGAGACGTCTTGATTCCTTTTCATATACCAGGTCCCAATGTCCTAGGAGACACGAACGTCATATCCAAAAAGCTCCTGATATTAGAAGTCAAAATGAAAAAATATTTGACTAAGAAAAGGGGTTCTAGAGATACCATAATTAGAATTTTCATCACAAACCAGCCTACCTGTATCCCAAAAGTGAGAAGACACCAAAATATTTCAACCACGACTGACCAATTTTGAGATATGAGTTCTTGAAGATTCAGTACCAAGGGACATCTGAAATGGAATGGGAAAAAGCAACTAGTCAATGTTGAGATTCTGGTACATGAAGCCGATCGGACAGCCTCATCCATTAACTGTGAGCCCAATGTGGGTCGAAGCCTTGAAAACCCCTTGCTTCGAAAGTTATTCTCAAAAACCCTAGTTCTTTCTCCAAACCTGTGATTGCTAGTTGGTGTCATAACTGGTCTTTTACCCAGTGCTCGGTAGTGTGAGTTTAAACCTATTGATATAATGATATCTGAAGACAATTAATCTGCCTGGAAGTTTTATGCTACTTTGTATCCTTCATTGACTAACACCAGCAGCATAAACACAGTGTCAAACCAAAGATCAGAGCCTTCTGACAAGTACTCTTAAAACCAGCCCCCTACATTTGGACTGAGTTGTATTTTGGCCTCCTTAACTAACCCTGGTTATGTTTGAAGTCATGAATCCTGAATCATAATATGAGTGCTGGGTCCTGTTTTTGTATCATAATTGCACTTCTTCCTGTTATCTAACAAGGGTTGTTTAGCAAATACTAGCTCTGCCTGGATGTTCATCCTTGTGAACTTTGATAATTATTGTCTTATTTTGTCTCTGAGGTTGAACCCCACAACCATACCCAGGAGTAGCCTTGACTGCTCAATAACATCTACCACCTTTGCCTCGTGGAAGTTTGGGGTAACATCTCATAATGTACTAATGCCATGTGCTTCCCTCTAGCCCCCTACCTGTAGAAAAGGTCTGACTCTTATGATACTTATTCCCAAACAATCAGGAACCCCTTTACACCCTTACCCTGTAAGGGTGCTAAGGCTGCAGATAGGTTCCTTCTGTGTCACTGTGTTTCAAAGGAACTGCCATGACCCCTCACCTACTTTTACAAAGGCCTATACTGTTAGAGGCTGAAAGATTAGGATTTTTTTGGAATATGACGAATAAAGCTGTTATTTATGGCTCAGAGACACAAACAGCCTTTTCCTCGTGCAAAAAAACAATTTTGCAATTCACCAAAGGTAGACATGCACTTGTAAAAGTGTTTTAACACATAAAGATTTTGTGTGATTAAATGTACCCTTCTGACCAAGTAGTGCACTAGCTGTTGGAATACACGGTGAGCAGTGCTTAATTTGTGCCAGTGTTGCCAGTGCTTGTCTCCGGCTCTTATTTGTAAACACCAGCATGTACTTATTTGAATCCATCACATGATGGAGCTGTGTGTGTATTTTTAGTGGATGTCGTTAGTGGAGAATTTAGCTATTCAATATACCTTTCAAAATGATGAAATTAGGATTTAAACTCACAGTTTAAGGTGACAAGGGAGCGGTGCCAATTGCATCTGACCTCTGTGAAATACTCTGGGCCCTTTCACTTAATTTCTTCTAAATGAAACGCTACCTGTGAGTTTTTGCATGGCCACAAATTCACACTAAGGATGGTATTTTGCAAATTCCACTGCCAGCAACGCCCGCTCTTCTCAACCTTCTTGTATTTCCATACAAAAACTATTAAAGATATGAAAAAGGTTGCAAAGTTTCTTATAACCTGATCTTTCACATGAAATTGGGACTTTTGCAAGGTGTTGATATCGCCTACCCCTCTTTTTACCAGACAGCGCAAACATACAGTGAACTTAGAGCATGCCCATTGCTTACCATTGGTCGGCTCAATGTCACTCTAATTTCCTTGCTTCTGATTCAATGTCATTCCTTCCTCTTCTTGTGTTTGTTTTTCTCTCATTTCATATGCCAGGGCTTGTGTGATGACACATACATGATCATGCTTCATCATAAATGACCACGCATAGGAAATAACATGGCCTGTGCCTGCATCATCGCGCCCTTTTTAAAATTTTGGCCAAAGCCGTGCAACATTGGCAAACATCATAGGCAAAGTCAATAGGTCCAAAAGGTGAGAGCTATTTATTGGCTTTGCCCATGCTTGTTGACCATTTGTTTGGAAGTGTAATTTCACATATCATTTCCTTGAGATTGTCGAGTCATCTATGGGAAAGAGCTAAGCAAGGTAGTTTTACTCTACCAGCATGCCTTGTTCCTGTTACTCCAATGAGATTTGGTTGTCTGCAATGCTGATAGTTGGAGACCACTGAATTTAGGTTCCAGAATCTATTACTGAGCCACAACTAAACTTCGGGTTGTCCACAGCGAATAACGTTAGTGCAGAATGCCAATAGTGGGACACAAGCAGCGGCACCCACATGTATTGTGTGCATTGGGTCAGCATCCTGCAGGGTGGAGGCATAGGACAGCAGTTCTTAAACATTTGCCTGCTGAGGACCCCTACTGAATTAATACTGGAATCCGAAGATCTACACTTGGCCATTGATCGAAGCTGGGACCCTGGCTTCATGAATGTCTATGATTTGAACCTCAAAATAATAAACAAAAATACCACAAGAAGAAGAAGTATACATCAAACAATTACATAAACAAGGAAATATTTATTTAACTTGCAAACAAATGTAGAAACATTTTATTTTAATCTTAATGGGACGGTTGGAGCTTTTCTAAATTCAGTTTTTAAATCAAAAAGATGAAGCGATATGCTGGACTGTTTTTTGCTCTTAATACATGGTTTCTTTTGGACAGTGCTTCAATTGAGCCCACCCATCTTCAGGGGCGTAGCTTGATCAGTAAGATTGGGGGGTCTGAGCTTCAGATTTCCCAACAATCACGCCGGGACATCTTGTTAAAACACATTGTAGGAGAAGCAGGACAAGTGGGTACTTAAGGGGCAGTTGAAAGAGAGAGGAGTGCAGATTCTTAGGTGTATTTAAAACACAATATTTTTCAAAATAACATTTTTAAGGTATTTCAACCATAGACAAGAAAGTGCGTGTGCGTTTTTCTCAGTGTGGGCATGTAAAGGTCCAAGGTGAAATCTAACATATACTCCACATCCCCCGACTGAAACGCTTGTACCCAACTATTTATTACAGGCTACATTTTTCAGGGGAGTGTAACACCCCAAACTGCCCTAGCCACGGAGCTACACCCCTTCCCATCACCCATATTACAGTCTGTTTGCTGTGCTGGCATTGCCCCAACGAATAAAGCTATAGATACTACCATAGTTTTTACCCTCCTAATGCAAATTCCTTCATATTTACAAAATATTTTCTAATTTTCAATTTTACATTTTGCTTCTTTATTTATATATCTTTTTAATCTGCTCATATTATTCAATTTGCTAAAAAGTTATGGACCCCCTAAGTAGGTGTCGGAACCACAGATTAAGAACCCCTGCCATATGAGAGTCTTTATTCTGTCCTTCACACCTCCCGGCTGCCTATAGCACCCTTCATGAACAACCTGTCTTGCTTATGGGTTGATTTCATCCCCCTTAGGAGCAGATGTTTGAGGTCAGACAGAGGCCTGTGGACGCTCACACCTTGGTGCCAGACTTAACACAGTCACTTTCAAAGATGATAAGAGGTAAGGATTCGGCGTGCATGTATTCTGAACACCTTTACGACTTACTGACAAGCACTGTGAGAAACTCAAACTGCCTTCGTCTCAGTTCCAGAGCTCTGAATTGTACCGCGTTATAAACACTCACCTACAATCTGAATATGCAAATGGTGAATTGAAAGTGAACAACATTTTCTGAAGCCCTGTTTATATGTAAGATACGTAGATCAGCCTGTTTTTATTTGGGGAATTCAGGTGTTTAAGTGGTGTAATTACACTCATCATGACCACTTACATAGAGCATAATTCAAACTGAATTATTTTGTTGCAGTAATCATATTTGTTTAACAGTACTCATCAGAGCACATTTTGTCACACTTGGACTAACAAAAGAGTAAAGTTTTAAACCTTGAGAGCTGTGGGGGACTTAGACGCCTTGAGCGACTTAAGGTGGAGTTTCTATGAGGGGCCTGAGTTTTCTGTTCCTTGAGCGGCCCCAGCTGGATGTTCCTTGATCGTCCCCAGTTAGATGTTCCTTGAGCAGCCCCAGCTGGAAGTTCCTTAAGCAGCCCCAGTTGAATGTTTCTTGAGTGCCCCAGCCGGATGTTCCTTGAGCGGACACAGCTGGATGTTCCTTGAGCTGCCTGAACTTGATGTTCCTTGAGAGGCCCCATCTGGATGTTCCTTGAGCGGCCCCAGCTGGATGTTCCTTGAGCTGTCAAAGCTAGATATTCCTTGAGCGGCCACAGCTAAATGTTTCCAGAGCTGCCACAGCTGGATTTTCCTTAGCGGCCACAGGTGGATGTTCCTTGAGTGGCCTCAGCTGGATGTTCCTTGAGTGCCCCCAGCATGATGTTCCTTGACCGAACCAAGCTGAATGTTCCTTCAGCAGCCACAGCTGGATGTTACTTGAGCTGCCACAGCTGGACGTCCCTTGAACGACCCCAGCTGGATGTTTCTTGCGCTGCCTGAACTCGATGTTCCTTGAGTGGCCCCAGCTGGATGTTTCTTGAGCGCCCAAGCTTGATGTTCCATGAGCTGCCACAGCTCTATGTTCCTAAGCAGCCACAGCTAGATGTTGCTTGAGTGGTCCGAGCTGGATGTTACTTGAGTGGCCCCAGCTTGATATTTCTTCAGTGGCCCCAGCTGGATGTTCCTTGAGTGGCCCCAGCTTGATGTACCTTGAGTGGCCCCAGCTTGATGTTCCTTGAGCTGCCACAGCTGGATGTTCCTTGAGCGGCCCCAGCTGGATGTTCCTTGAGTGGCCCCAGCTGGATGTTCCTTGAGCTGCCACAGTTGGATGTTCCTTGAGCTGCCACAGCTGGATGTTCCTCAAGCAACTTTGTACTCTGTCAAAATGAGCTGCCTATGGTCTGCTTTGCTTCCCAAGGAGGGGGTTTGGCTACACCATAGAACGAATCCTACTAAACACAGTTTTAGAAACATATTAAAAATGGGAGTTACTTATATGCAGTAATACAAGCACCTATAGGAAAGCAGCCTCAATATAGCATGGAACCAGCACAAAGCCTTAAAACAGCTAGCCCTGATGGCCATCACCAGATTTAGTTAATAACCAGTCTGCCCTAGGTTGTAGGATTCATGCATATTTTTGTGAATGGCCTATAATTATCTAACTATTTTTCTGTGATTGTCTTTTGTGACTTCTTGGTAACAAAACATACCCTTAACAAATTTAATAACACATTGTTCTGAACTGGAAAGGCTGCAAATCTGCGACCTACATGTTCAGGCAATGATCTTCAGCCGGTGCATTAACCATTAAGCTCGTGATCAGAGATGACACGCTTTTCTCTCTAGCATATGTATTATTCACCTAAGCGATGGCACCATTGTTATACCTTGAAGCTTGCTGGCTAAACATATCTCTCTGCAGCGTGTTTCTTAATTAACTATGCTATTTTAAAATGCAGTCCATTCATAAAGAATAAAGTGCGCAGGAAAACCTTTGCTACCGTTTGTTTGTTTGGGGAAAGAATTTGTAAAAATAAAGCTAGCACACCATAGACTGACTATTATTGACTAAGTCCCTTTTCATGCCACTGTGTTAATCATGATTATGGTGCTATAACTCAGCCATTCATGGCTCCATTCTTTTTTCTGCCACACACCAATCCCTATATAGTCTTTACCCAACCCCTAAGTACAATTTAGGTCTGACCGTAGTCAAGAGCAGCAATTAAAAACAAACATTGAAACTGGTCCAGTATGGATATCCTTAATTTTTTACATGCGAAAATGCTGATAGATTTCTGAGCAAATACTGTAAAGACAGAAATGGTGTTCCATATCAGCAATGCCTGCTTTCATTTCACATTATACTTAATCTTGCATTGCCACAGAGTATTTGCTTTTTTCACAATGTTATGCTTCTGTAGGTTTTTTGTGCACCATTTTACTCGTTTACAGAGCATAATATGAACTGAGGGCCTCATTTACTAGGACATGGCACAGCTCGGTGTCGCAAACAATTCTGCTGCGCTGAGCTGCGTTATTTCCAGAATTCAGGAATGGGCTGTATTTACAAGAATACGACACATCCCTGTGTTCTCCCCTGCGCCAGTGGACCGTAGTGCAAGGTTGCCTGTGTTGCAGGGAATGGCTGTTTTGTGCAGTAAGGTGTCCCTTCCTGCACATAAACAATCAATAAAGGCGATTTGTTATGCAGCACACATAGAAGTAGCACATCGTCATTATTTAATGATTGTTTACGTGAAGGAAGGGACACCTTCCTGCACATAAACAATCATTAGTGGCGTTTTGCTCTTGCTATGTGTGCGTCAGAATGGAGTACACATAGAAAAAGCAAAAACAAGGAGAAATAGAAGTATTTTTCCTCGTTGCGCACCACAGCGGTCCTTAGGACAATAGCGTAAACATTTTTGATGCTACTGTGGCGCTTTGCTGCACTAGCGTCAAAACGTTTGCCGCTAGTGCATCAAAGTGCAAAGAGGCCCATTGATTAAAATGGGTGCGTCATTTTAACGCCTGCTCTGAGCAGGCATTAAAAATGACGGAAAAAATGGGCACAGTGAAATGTTGTACATTTCACTGCACCATTTTTTCGGGTCTGCCTGCTTTGGAATGCCCCCCTTGCATATAATATGCCTGGCGCAGGCATACCGTGGCGCAAGGGTTTACAAAGTGGAGCGAAAGCAAGCATTGCTCCACTTTGTAAATACGGCAATAGAGAAAGGCCTCCTTAACTCCACCTTAGTGTAAAAAAAAATGATGCTAGGGCAGCGCAAGTGGTGCTAGGGACTAGTAAATATGCCCCTGTGTATGACATCTGTTAGTATTATACATGACCCATCCATCATATCTTTCAAGCAGCGACTGAAAAAACAATAATTGTTGAAATTACTGACCACATTCTAAAAGATTCTTGCCTGCTTTTTCAACAAGAATAACAGATATCCACCACAACAAACTACATGCAGTATTGCTGAAACCCATGCATTGGGGAGCTACTAGAACCCTTGCAATCATAGAGCTGCACAATAAAATTACTTTGTCACCCACTCATAACCTGCGTCTACTCTGCCACAGTGTAATTTACTATTACATTTTCCTTGTTTTTTGACTGCTTCTTAGTTTAAAACTGTTATTGTGTCATGTTTATAAACTCAACGTACAGAGCTCTTACAATCTGTTGGATTATTTCCACAATATAGAAACTAAAGATAAAAAAATAATAAATAAAGCATGGACTGGTCACATCAAGCAGCAGAGTGGATTCTCAACTAGACAAAATGGCTGTAACCAGGATCAGAATAAAAAATGTCCATGCCATGAGGAGCCTCGACCAGACAAGGGTTAGGCCCAGATGAGCCACTGCTAGAGAGTAGATTCTCTTCAGGAGCCTCTGCTGGAGACTGTAGATTCTAACCAGGGATAGAAGTCCTAGGCCAAGAGTAGCCTCACTTAAAGAGTGGAGCCTCCCACCAGGCATAGAAGGAGCAAGAGTAGCATATATCAAAGAGGGAAGTCCTCAGGAGGAGCCTCTATCAGAAAGTTCATCCTCTCCGAGGAGTCTGCGCTGAAGAGTGGAGCTTCAAGCCAGAGGCATAAAGAGCCTCCACCAAATAGTGAAGCCTTCAACGGGAGCCTCAATGAGAGAGAGAGGAGCTTCCAGCCTGGAAGAGATGGACCAGGTCAAGAGGAGCCTATTTGAAGACTAGAGCTCTCCGAGAGAAACCTCAACCAGATAGTGTAGCTCTAATCACAGAGAGAAGGTACAAGGCAGGAGGAGCTTTCTTTACCACATAGCTGCGCCTCCAGTCAATTATAGAAGACCAACCTAGAAGAAATATCTACTGTAGCATGCATCCTCATGTTGTGATCCTCCAGCCATGATAAAGAGCCCCAAGTTCCATTGAGGAGCCCCAGCCAGGTTGAGAATCCTCCAGTCAAGAAGGAGACTATAAAGCCTTTGAGGTGTGAGTTTTTTGTATCTATGAAAAGAAACATTCAACATATGAATGGTGCCTCCTGCCGGTGAGACCGTGAGAAGAGGACAACAGTCAAGTATTTGAATGAGAAACTGCAGCTAGGGAGGGGAATTTCTAACAAACAAATGGAACCTCCGGCCATTGCCAGAAGGTCCAATCTGCAACAGGAGTCTCCAACCAAGCACTGTTCTCCAGTGAAGGAGAAAAGGCTTCAGCTAAGGTGCAGGGAGGTGAGCTAATGCCAGCCGGGAAGCCTCCATCTAGAAGTGGGGTCTCCAGGTGAACAGAAGACAACAGGAAAGGAGGAGAGCCTCTCGCCAGGAGGCAACCGCTTCAGCAAAGGAGGGAGCTTCCTGTCAGAGATGATGGGTGAGAGGTATGGAAGATACAAACCATGGAGAGAAGTCTCCTCCCATCGGAGAAGTCTCCAGTCACTCAGTCAAGTCAAAGCATATTTATTTGATTTTCGATAACAATCATAAAAGCACAGATTACAAATCGCACTTTAAAACATTAATACATATTATTTAAAAAGTGAAAGACATCAACACAGAATGACCTGCAATAGTAAAGTCCTTTAGTTAACCAGCTTCTTTTAAACCAATGAAATGAAAGTCACACTTCCATCATTTTCCTATGGCGTACGGACATTTTGAAGAAGCTGAAACAAATGTCAGGACTACATAACAGCTGGAGGTCCGTAAGATCCTCCCCGCATTTTGTAATAGCAGTTAATTTCAATATGTGTTTAAGACAAAGTTGGAAGGTGTAAAGACAATATCTGCAAAAGAACATAAAATGCAGCAAACATTGTTTAGACGCCTCTTCATATGGACATAGCAGTAGATGCTATCCCATACATTCCCCAGCAAAAAAGCACAGGAGGTGCCACAAACTACCAGACGTGAATCTAAAAAGCAGGGACCTCTCCCAAAGAGACAACTCCACAGTTGGGTAAAAAGCCATGTTCCCAGAGGCAAGTGTGATGTAACAGCTGTGCACAGACTGTTTGTTAAAACCTTCCTCAAGACTATGGGACAAGCTGAACTCAGCCTATCAGGCCTGGCCCTCCGTCGCCTTTACTTAAGCATCTTAAGGAGACCAATGTCAAGGAAGTGATTTCTAAGATAATTCAACCATGGAATAGAAAAAACACTGTCCAGGCTAAGACAATCTAACATAAATTCTCTACTGAATTTCTCCTCAATATTTGACCATACGCTTGCCACAGAGGAGGGGGGCCAGTGCAATTCTGTCAGAGTCATATTATAAGTTGAGTTCAGAGTGTAGGATGAAATGGGAACTAGCTGGAGGGAGAGTAGATACCTGCCTTAAAATTCTGTTTTTGTCCACCTTAATGGGTGTGCTTTATGGTACCTCCAGACCCTCGTTCCATAAGTAGCTGTAGGGATGTACTGGAGAGCAAAGATCTTAATGAATGGGCATATAGTGCCCCTGCATTCCCTCTGAACAAAATTGAACAATGACCCCACCTTCCTCCTCAGTTTTGTGCATTCTGACATACAATAATGCAATAATGCTGGAACTAATGCATTTTTTACTTTTGCAAGATACTTAGTGGACAGAGACAGGTGGGTGCTTAGTCTGTTTATATAGATAATAAAAAGCAGTGTGCCAGAAAGACCCCTGACGCACCCCACTCGCTAAGGGGAGGACATCCGAAAACTCAACTGTCACGCACTCGGGCACCAAGATTTTCATGTAAGGAGTAGGAAATACAAAACATTAACCACAGGGACTTCAACCCCCAGATTAATTAGGATCAGACATTGCTTGACCCTGTTCATGGAATCAAATGCGGAGGAAAGGTCCATGAAGGCCAGGTAAATCAGGCAACAGGTTGCAATGGTATATTTACTCACAATTAAACGCAGGTTCGGACACTGCTCCAACGTACCTAGCCCCAGGGGGACACTATACTGACAGGAGGACAAGACATTATTATCACTAGCCCAAGACTGCAGTCGATTAAAAATAACCCTCCCTATTAATTAGGGATATCAGCCTGTAGCATTTGGCAGACCCTTTACCTTCCTTTTTGACCATTGGTACAATTAAAGCAGACCCAAGAGTTAGGGACTCTGCTACACAAATAATTATTGAATACATTGGTGAGCAAGAGCAGCCAAAGTTCGGGACTGCATTTAAATAAATCCATGGGAATACTGTCTGGCCCTCGGGCTTTACCACTACTACTCTGCCTAATCGCTACTTCTACTTCCGGGAATGAAATCTGAAGAATGGAGGAATTAGCTAACTGAGCATGCAGCCTTTCATTACACACCTTATCTAAGTGCATCTGATAAATTGAGGTAAAGTGATCAACCCACTCCTGGCGAGAGATGTTACAAGCAAGGAGTTGGTTGGGAGGGGGTCCCGCTGGCAAAACCTGCTGACTATGTCCCAGAATGCCTTACTACTGTTCTGAGCAACTGCTAACCCCAGCTCTTTCCAGTTTTTTTTTTTTTATTCAGGGTTTTCTTCCTGTCTGCAACTATCCACTTATAGTCCCACCTTGTCTCTCCAACCTCACTTGCATCTCTGGGCCATACCGTACAAGCCGTCCTCAAGCAGCAGTAAGCTGCTGAACAATTTCATCAAACCAGCACAGGTTGTCTGGGGCCAGACAATGCAGCTTCAACAGGTGATTCCTAATGTGGGCACAGAGATGTTGATAGTAGGTGAATTAAACATACCTGGATCTCTCTGCTAGACAACGCAGAAACGTCGCAAGATGGTGATTAAGGAGTATGCCCAGCGTGGCACTGGGGTCTTTAAGATGCCAAACTAATCTGAGCCCATCTCTTGAGTGGTGTGGAGTATCAACCGAAACTAAAAGTGATTCTCCAGTCATTCAGGAGATCATTCATTCCAGAACTCAAGACTCTACCAAAGGAGAATGGCATCGAGCCATGGAGGCACTGAAGATAAGATAGTTTCATTCCTGCAAAAGAAATGTTCAGCATCTAGCATGATGGAGACCTTTCCAGAAAGTGGAGCCTCGATTCTGGTAGGAGAGCCTCTTGTCATAAAGGTGAGTCTATTTTGTTGTTATTGTGTGTGGTATGGTGAGCATCCACACAAAGGCAGGGCCTGGCAAAGGTAGAAGGTCTAGTCACTGCTTATGAAATGTACAGGGTGGGACCAGAGAGAGGGTGGGGTTTAGGGTGAGGACTTCTAAGCACCTACTCATGTCCACCCTCCAAAACACAAACAAAGCTTCTAAAGCAGCCTTCCTTGTCCCAGTGGATAGGCGTTGCTCCAGAAGCATTACTGAACTGTATATGTGGACAACCTTCAGACGTGAGCTCCAAAACCCCACTGTGTGTGGATGGGTTTGCCGCTTACCCTGAGTTCATCATGTGATAGCGTTACCTCACCAGATGACCGTGTACAGAGCTCTGATATTGTTTGACACATGAGGATCCCATGTGTGATGGTAGGTCTGAACATGCTGTACAAGCTATTAAGAGTGAATATGAACAGCAGAATGGAAAGTAAATTATCGTCTCTCGCTTCTCGTTTTATATCACACGTATTAATACCTTAAGATACTGTGTGCAAATGGTGCACCACAAAAAAGGGTGGGGAGGCGGACACTTTCACACCTTCAAAATCTGGACTTTGATTGTCAATTGTATTTCAGCACTCTCAAATAATAAAAGTAAATGATTTAAATTCCAAATCAGTCTTTTATTTTGTTCTTAGTACATGTAATCAGAGCTCCAACAACCAAAACAGAAACAGCCAACACATGTTCCGTCATGGTAGGTGTTTAAAAGTTGACTTCATCAGGGCTGTAGATTAAATCAAATAACAGAACTCAATTATATTAGTAAGTTTTACGAACAACCCTGTCAGTGAACCACAAGTAAGTTGGGAGTTTTGGAAGGCTTCCCATAAAAACAAGTCAATTACGTGCAGTATTACTGATATTTAAGCCCATACTTGGTGAGTATATTGGCATCCCCGCATGTAAGATAACACTTCTTATATCAGTTTATCAGTTAAAACAGTAAGGGTAAACAATATCCAGTATACAGATAGATAGTAAGGAAGATAACTACATAAATACTAGTAATCAAGAAGTGAGCTCACACAAAGTGCAACAATTCTAATTTATCTAATTGGGGGTGTAGTACTCTAAAGGGGGATCAAAACCCATCCTCTCTTTTTGTAATTGTTCATTCAAGCAATATGTTTCACAAAGTATGCTGGAAGTCTGAAAAAGTATTCTGTATACAAGGTATTTGTGTGACATTCGCTACTGTAATTTCACAGGTGCACTTTTTTGTAGGTTAGTTCAAGCGGAAAACCTCTTAGAAGGACAGTAATACAGCGTCCAAGAAACGTTTTTGTCCTTGAACTAGCCTCTTTCTGGTATATTTCACCCAAGTTCAGTTTTTACTCGGAATATCAGACAAGTTACTTGGGTGCAATACACAAATGTTTACACTATTCAATTACGTTTTATGAAAAAAATGCAATTCTGCAGCTAGTATTTACTTCTTTGAATTCTGGCACAATTGTTATTATTCTAAATGATATTAAGTAATTGTCCATACATCTATAATCAACGCCAACTTAGATGTGAATGGAAGTATTTAGCGATCCTGTTTTAATGATTGTTTAATACTCGGAAAACACATTGATGTTGTTAAATATTAGTCCTTCTTGAATAATTATTTACATTTCTAGTTTCGCCAGTCTTACCACGTGTTTTGATCTTCTTCATTCCAACAGCAAATGGAAAGTTATGCCTTAAAATTATGTTTATTTTAAAGCTTCTTCTGCTTATTCCATAGTTTCAAAAAACATAGTAAAATACATTTTTTTCTGTTTACCTTTCAGCCTTGTTCAAACACCATGATGTGAAATGCTTCTCACCTTTGTCATGTTCTGCAATTGCATCTCTTAAGGACCTGCTTTCAAACTGTTACACGAGTGCCCTCTTATTCCTCCAACGTGTTGGCGCAACTGCCCAGTGCCCTTAGAGCAAAGAGGAGACAACAGAACAAACACAGTAAATCTAAACTAGAGCTAGCACATAAATCATTCTTACGGCTAGTCCCACAGTTTGTAGACTCACCTCCTGGAATAAGTCTTAACTGTTTGATCTCACTAGGGATGCAGTCCAGGTGTGCATCAAACTGGGACATGGGGCTCTGGGACACAATGCTAAAAGACAATACCTTCCAGGTGTTCAGGATAATGCTCAGTAGCTCTAAATTTCCCAGGACCAAGTGAAAAGGCTGGAGAAATGTTGAACACAAACCCACACTAAGGGCCTCATTACGTCCCTGACTGTCTAGTGACCGCCAGGGTGGTGGTCAGACTGCTGCCAATGCGGCAGTCAGAGCGCCATATTACGATTACGGCTGTAGAGCCACAGTTGGACCACCAGCACCACCAGATTTTATCTACATGACGGTCTGGCAGTGCTGGCGGCCCCAATCCACCAGGGCGGCGCTGCAAGCAGCACCCCGTGGGGATTACGACCCCCTTCTTCTCCAGCGGTTTCATGACAATAATGGTGCAATGAAAAGTCTATTAGAGACGGGGTGCAGGGTGTCCCAGGGGGGCCCTGCACTGGCTATGCACTTGGCATAGGCAGTGTAGTGCCCCCCCCCCCCCCGGGCAGCTCCATCACTATGTTCACTGTCTGCTTTGCACACCGTGAACATTGCGATGGGTGCTGTGCACCCTACACACTACAGCATTGCCGCCGCCTCTGTTATGAGTCCGAGACAATGCTGTAGGCCGTTTCCCAATGGGCCAGCGGTGGAAGCTGTGTTTCTGCCTACTGACCCAGCGGGAAACTGGTAATGGGCCTAGCAGGGAGGCTGCCACACTGGCGGCAACCTATCCGTCAGGAGTTTGGTGGATGGGCTTTTCCGTCTGCCGAAGTCATAATAAGTCCCCAAGTCTAGTGTGTAAGTATCTGCTAAGTAGACAAAAGTTCAAACACCTCCGTTGCCATTTCATGCCTTGCTTTGTATAAATATTTATAGAAATTGCAATTTCCAACCAAACCACATTTTTAAAAGAATGAGACATTACGCAACTAATACTTTCATGATAAACATGTTGAATGATGGAGGACCTACACATAAACATGTGTATTATAGGGTGTTTGGCTTATTTGAGTTTTGAGCTTTCAGTTGCTTTGACTACAGTCATTTGCGAAATGTTTTATTTTCGCTCTATGCACATTTTGTAAAATTCTTTGAATTTCACAGGTGCAAATTTTGTACAATTTTCTACTGTTTAGGACAGGGTCAGCAGAAAATGTCTTGCAGAAGACTGTAGAAATGTTTAACGAGAGACATTTTCTATTCAAATCAGTCCCTGTGCATTCAACCCTGCTTGACTTTTAAATGTGATATGTGCTGTCTGTTCAATTTTCACGTGAAAGACAGCAATTTGAAATTTATGAAATTTGAGATGATTTCATGACGTCACACTTTGCAATTCTGCATAGGCCTTAAAGGCTTTATGTAAACAAGTGTACATACAGAACCTGATCTAAAGATGATACAGTGCATTATTTCTAGCTCTTAGGGATGTGTGAGGCACCAAAAAACGTGCCATGATTCAGTTGTCTTGCAGCAAGGCCGGTGATGCAACTAGTTAACTGAAAAAAAGTCAAGTTGCAATAAATCGCATTGCATGGCTCTGTCATTATTGAAAGATGTGCCCTTCAATCACTGGATGGCTTTGAGCAGTTGGCACAAAATGGGCTACGTTTCCAAGTGCCAGGGATCTCCCAGCATGTAATAATTATATGCAACACTGATAAATAATATATGAAAGCCTGCAATAACTGTATAGACGCCTGTCCCTACTTTTCTTATCACGGTCTAGTTATATTGCCAGTCACCTGTAATATGAAATTGGTTTAGCTAGTCTACTGTAATATGTTATTTTAGTACTGTGTGTGGGTCACAGAGCAGAATTACAACAGTTATTTAAACAACAAATGGGACAGTTAACATTCGGCGCTTTATTCTTAGCTGATTTCCTCTCAACCTCAGTCAGTTTATAAGGAGACATTTCTGACACAATGTTTATTTATTGCACTTTTGGAGGTTATTACTGGAAACCTATAATTAGCCTGTTAACCAACATTCTGAACTATATTTTTAGGTCACTTACATTAAACTTGCATCAAATGTTTTGCCACAGTATAGATTTCACATATATCCATTGTTTTTCTTTTATAAGAAAGCGCAATGGAGTTTAGATTTAAAAGATGGTTAGCGCACGATCAATGGTATTAACATGCATTATAAGAAATAGTGTTCTCTTTACTATAAATTCTAAGAATATTGCAAGTCAACTTGAAGTTCTGTTCCTCTATTTGGCCTTGGAAGTCCTCTGTGGCTCGTAATATCCTTTTAATGTAAGGCAGATCGTAATTTCCACCAAACTCATTCTCCACCTGGTCTCATCTTTCAGACACTGAGTGGTATTTCAAAACCTAGCACAGGATGGAGTCATCTAAAAACTGATAACTTTGCACACTTCGCCTCTTATAAGATTGACCTGTCGAACAGACCATTACTACCTTCCCACTGTTTTTCTCCCATCATTCCCCCTCCTGTGTTATCCCTGATTTCCTAACTCCATTCCTCTCTTTTGTCCATTCTTTACCCTTTTTTACCTCACCGGCCTATGTAGATGGGGCTTGGTATGTAATGTTATTTTCTAAAAGCCAATAAAACAGATTTAAACCATGTAACTCTGGGTAAATCCAGACCTTTCTGACCAGACGTACCTCACTCCTGTCACACTAGGCACCCCTGACATATAAGGAACATCAAAATATTTGATGGGGGGGCTTATAAGAAGTGTAAATGTCCTTTAGGCCCCTGAACACAAAAACATTAATATGTATGCACATAGAAAGAGTGCATCTGTATCCTAATTGATAGATTATGTATCTTCCCTGTGTTAAGTACAGAATGTGAATACTGCTTGTTATGACGAGGCTCCAACTTTTCTGTTTGAGTAATTTAAATATCTAAATTCAAAGTTGTGATGCAGAATTGAAGAATTGATATAGCACTAATATCCAAAGGGCCTGATTTAGGAAAAATGGTGCTGCACCCAGTGCAGTGCCACTTTTCTTGCGCCCCTTAGTGTCCCCCTAAGGCCACCATGTGTGCACTGTATCTAAGACACGGTGCACCATGGCGGTAGTTAGGGGAACTAGTGTCAAGATATTTTACGCTAGTTCAGAGCTTTGCAGGATTAGCATCAGAAATGTTGACGCTAATCCTGCAAAGCCCATTAAGGCCCATTGTAATCAATGGAGTGCCTCCTTTTAACATCTGCTCAGAGCAGGCATTAAGAGGCAGATTTATGAAAAGTGGCGCTGCACTATGTGCAGCGCCACTTTTCTTGGGCCCCTTAGTGCCCTCTTAACGCCACCATGTGTGCGCTGTATTTCAAATACGGCGCACCATGGCAGTAATTGATGCTAATCCTGCACAGCACCCAGAGGCCCATTGAAACCAATGAAATCCTCCTTTTAATGCCTGCTCCAAGCAGGCATTAAAAGTGTTGAAACAATGGTGCAAGGAATTCTCTTCGATTTAATTGCGTCATTTTTTTGCCCCCAACCCCCAATGGGGGAACGCCCCCATTGCATACATTATGCTGGCACCAGCATAATATGGCGCAAAGGGTTACGAAGTGGCGCAATGCATGCATTGCCCCACTTTGTAAATATGGCGCGGCGTTTTTGGCCTTCCAACGCCACACTAGCATCAAAATAATTACGTTAATGTGGCATTAGAATGGCGCAAGGCCCTCTTAAATATGGGACTTAAAGTGCTGAAAAAAATGACACAAAGAAATCTCTTAGATTTCTTTGCACCATTTTTAAGGCCCCCTAACGGGGGAATGTCCCTTAAGCATACATTATGCCTGGCGCAGGCATAATGTAGCACAAAGGGTTACAAAGTGGTGCAATGCGTGCATTGCACCACTTTGTAAATTTGACATGACGATTTTGGCCTCGTTTGGCCACATTAGTGTAAAAAAAAATGACATTAATGTGGCGCAAGGAGGCCCTAGGGGCTCTTAAATCTTCCCCATAGCGCTTTGATGCGAGTGAACATAGAGCTAATATCCATAGTTCTTGGATGCAAGGGCTGTAGAAATTATATTAAAAAATCACAATGTGTATTTACAAACACTAAAAAATGCATTGTGGATGAAAACTGAACAAAGGCAGCATAGAGGTAAGGGCTATGCCTGGAAAGTTGGGAGGGCTGTCCACTCCAATGGCCACTTCCATTGTTTAGTTTTAAGGGCGCGTGCTGGAAAAAAAGCAGTGAAAATGTGTCTTGTGCTCATTGGTAGAGAGGGTATGGTGTGGTCCCAGATGGACGGTGGTCGTCAGGGGCCATTTAGAAGCTGGAGAGGTCAGACAGGACCTCTTTTCTTAAAGCTGATTGCCTCTGCTTCCCGTACACTGACCACCTGCCTTCTGACACCCTCGCCCACAGACTATATGGGGTCCCCCATCTGTTAATATAACACTAAAATAAGATACATATCCAATTCAAGAGTACATTTACACTATAAATAAATGTAAAAAAATGTTGGAGACTCATGTTTCAAGGAGCAATACATAATGGTCGATAGGTTCCAAGGAAATGGTGAAAATATGGATTAATTCAGTCAGAAATGATAAACAAAATATTAACTTAGAAATGGCATTATGCATTGTAATTTATCAGAGGCATTCTTCCTTCCAGGCATTCCTTGGCTCCTAAGAGTCCATAAAGTTTTATAACTCAATGCTATTGTATGCTTGCTGTACCATTCTTTTTATTCCATGATGTGCATCCTCTTACCTCTTACATTCATGGAACTACTTTTTTTTTTTTTTTCTTTCAACATTCCTAAGGGGTGCATGTCTATGCCTGAAGTCTCCCTTGTGTGCTGCTTCCCAATGAAATCCCCATCTCCTTGCTCTCTGTGGTGCTCCCCTTTCCTCTTCCAGGCCCATCTGTCTGCTCCTTGCTATAAAAATGCTCTTTGGCACCCCATATTATTTACCATTCCAAGGTGGGCATGCAACATCTTGCTTCTGTAAATAAAACAATAACAGCTGCCACATTTCGACACATGAATGCAGGTGTGACCATTCATGCGAGCACATGTGTGATGATGCATGCATAGGTATGTATCATTGCACTTTTTTGTGATGCTGTTCAGCTGAAATACTATTTCTTTTGGTTTTAGCCAATGTGGCATTGGCAAAGTCAACAGATCTCACCAACTAGACCTACTGGCTTTGCCAATGTTTGTAACCACGCTGTAGATCAGCACTGCTGCTGTACAACACTGTACAACACGGCTAAAAGTAATTGAAAAAAAGCTCTATGAGGCAGCAAGTGATAGCTGTCTCCTAGCCCTTTTTAAGTTATGTTTAGCCATGTGTTCCCCCGGCGCAACACAGAGGCAGGGAGAAGACAGGTAGAGGAGACGGGGAGCACCCTGGAAATGGAGGGTGGCCAGGCAGTCAAGAAGACATACAACAGACAGCGGGCCGGGTCAAGCAGATAAAGAATGGATGGTGGGTAAGGGGCAAGGAAACTTACAACAGATCAAGTAGGTGGACAACAGAGGGCAGGCAGGTGGAAAGTATGTGGACAAAGGATGGTTGGCGGGACGAGCTAGGGCTATCCACAGGGACAATGGAGAGTGGGTTGGAAGGGAGAGTGCAACCACATAATGGCAATTATGTGACAGGGTGGTGGCAATCACATGAACAGCAGAGAGGGAGGGGGCAACCATACAGACAGTATAGGAGAGAAGTATGTGACGGAGGCCACTGAAAAACATGCACTCTCGTAGAGTGCTTAAAGAAAAAGAAAAAAAGTAGTGCTTGTAAAAATGAGCAGGAGAAGGACACAAGTAATGCACTCATGCTCCAAAAGGAGGGACAAGCAAATGAAGGGGAAGGAAACCTACAGAAGCTGACAAATAAAAAGCAAGCAAATGAGAGTGGCAATGAAGTTAACCAATGGTAATCAATGGATGGCCTCTACATCCCCTGGGAGAGAGAAAGAAGAGGCCTCGCAAGTGACAGTGTATGCACTGCCTTAGACAAGACCCATACAGAACTCAAAAAGCCCGTAGGCTTGAATCGACAAAGCCAGAAGATGAAACGTATTGGCTTAGCCAAATCTTAATTTACTTATTGCTGATGCTCTTCAGCATCACCAAAAAGCATTGACACAGCCAAAAGGTCAGCTATCACTTTTTAAAGGTGAGGTTTGGTGGCTTAGCTAATGCTTCCTTATTATTTAAACAGCAAAAAAGAGTGTGAAATCAGTGTGCTCTTTCTTTTATCCTGTTGCACATAACGTTTCCTGCATTTTATATTACACATGTGAAAAAAATATCAAATGGATTTGCACTGTTAATTGACCCATTGTGAACTTTCTTTGGTAGGTGTATGTATGGTGGCTGCAAACTAGACCTGTGCCATTCAGTAGTGCTGCTTCTGCTGTGACACCATGGGTGTGAAATTCTGTGGCGAACTGGGGCATTAGTCAAACAATATTCCATCCGAGGGCATTGTGAATGTTCACCAAAGTCCTCGGACCTACATGAACACGTAGGCACCAGCAGCCAGAATTTCCTTTTATCTTCTCAATTCAGAGTTCTAGCAATGTTCTTCTACTATTGCAAACTGTGACCTCAAGAAGTTGGGGGGCATTGGGCCCATACATTATAGGGCCTTTCATTGTGCTGAGCAGTTAAGTTTTGAGCAATCCCCATTGTTTCAGGGAAGAGTGAATGAGCACTGGGTTTCTACATCTACACATGGGGTGCCTGCCCATTTACAACCTCACTAATTGATCTTGGGGTCCAAGAATAAAAAGTAAAAGAGTAAAAATCTCAAACTGAAATTGTTTTTTTTTTATATTATTTTTTTACTTTTGTACAGTTTCCAAATGTCTCCAGTTGCACCTTCGGTTAGTCCTGTCTTTTCAGGCACCAGAATGCTGTAATCCAGGGCTTTTTGGTATTGTAAGGAGAGGCTGAAAAGCCCACCATGTTAAATGCTTCTGGCTCACAAAAGGCACTGCCTGAAGGAGATACCTCTAACATAACGTTTCTTGAGCGCTATATTTTTACATTTAATGAAGCTATTTAGCCAATTTCCATTTGCTAATACCAACTACAAAAATTTGGTCACCTTTTTTATGGAAGTGCACTATTTCATAATCTTCATGTGAGTAAACACGCATTATCGGTGTTATTTGTTTTGATTTTTGAATAAAGAACATATTTTTACCAAGCTTCAACAATTAGGTCAAGACAAGTACAGCAGGGAAAGCAGTGAGAGAGAGAGAGAGAGAGAGAGAGAGAGAGAGAGAGAGAGAGAGAGAGAGAGAGAGAGAGAGAGAGAGAGAGAGAGAGAGAGAGAGAGAGAGAGAGAGAGAGAGAGAGAGAGAGAGAGAGAGAGAGAGAGAGAGAGAGCGGGAGAGAGAGAGAAAGAGAGAGCGGGAGAGAGAGAGAGAGAGAGAGAGAGAGAGAGAGAGAGAGAGAGAGAGAGAGAGAGAGAGAGAGAGAGAGAGTTTGTGCATGCCTGCATATGTATGTGGGTGTGTTTGAGAAAGACTTCCTAGTGCCAAGCTGGACCTGGCATACTCCTTGGAATAATTCTTGTAACATGTGGCATATGAGGCACCCATGGCAAAATACTGGTACTTTCATACTGGAGGTAGTTTTGACATATGTGGCACCCATGTTATATTGTGTCATCCATGGTATATTATTCATAGTTCTTGATACAAGCTGGGCACCACTTACGCGTTAAGGGCACAGATGACAAAATGCTGACCCTGACACACTGGTGGTAATTCTTGACATATGGAAACACCTATGGCAAAATTCTGGCCCCAGTGTACTAGAAATAATTCCTCACAGATGGAGTGAAACTATGACTATTTAAAAGAAACAATCATGTCAGCTCCTCAAGTGGGTCACACTTTTTTGGGCTATCACGACAATACTGGAATGTTTCATGGGTGCCCTTTGAGAACCTTCATTTTTTAGCAAATTCGTGTGAAAATTGTGCTTTAAATGCACTGTTAGACACCATTTTCTAACAATTATTTGGGGAGAACCTCGAAACACCCCAGAAGACTGGTTCGCTTTCCGAAATTTTTGAGGCAGTTATTCAGGACTGGCTTTAGGGTGGTGCAACCGATGGACCGCACTGGCGGTGACCTCAGGGGTGTGTTGTGTTTAGAAATTAGAGCGTTAATATGCTTGCTGCAAAGAACGTGAGCCCTGCAGGTCCCAGGACTGTATTATTTGGGGATAGCTCAGTGGGTTACTGCTTTTCCACCGACCTCCTTTTATTACAACAGTTCATAAATTACAATTCCGATTTAAAACCGTGATTTGTGAACTGGCACGAAAGAGCTGCATGCAAACTACATAATATAATATATGCCATCGATTATTGCCACAGTTTCTAAAGCAGGCCCTGCAAGTGGTATGCCTCGCTACTTTCAAATAGCACATTCACCAGTCTCCACCTGTGAGCAAAGGAGTCAGTAATCAGAGAGAGCAGATGGTGCTGGGTGCGCAGAGGGGGGTAGGAACGAAGTGATAAAAATCTCACAAAATTATTTTCCAGTCTTGTAACTGATAAAATCGCTCACATTCCCCAAGTGTATAAACCTGCCCACCCCAGGCCTGTTTCCTAATGTTCCTAATGCATATTCAAAGTGAGGTTATGTGACCCGTACACCATCCGAAATGTTGTGGGCCTGGTTTTCGTGAGTGCCACGGTGCCACGTTATAGGAGCCCAAAGCACCGTAAGGATGTCAGTGTTTAGTAACTCATTGAGGGGCGCTGGGGCAAATATTCCTTGTGTTCATTAAAGCTCTTGGAGCCTTCGGTGCGCTACTGCTGCTGACATTAAAATGAAAGCACCCCCGCCACCCCCTACCCCTCCATACAGAACTGCACGAAACACGTACATTGAATCAGTGGAACTACAGAAGTGCAGGTACTCATTCTCTAGAGTGCCTACTTGCTTCTGAGAAGTGCTGGTACTCTCCCAATTAAATGTATTGTACAAGTGCTGAGACGTGCAGGTACTGTCCCCTTCAAATTAAAGTGCAGGTACTCAGTGCCCATTTACAGCACTGCACTGAATGCAGTACACCCTCTTGTGACAGGGTCGAGGCTCACTTTCTGAGACCTCGCCAGCTGGACGTGGTGACATTGAGCCCGGTCGCTGAAGGGATGTTGGAGAGTGGCCGCCACGGAGGCCTCCGTCAGTGGAGGTGCAGGTGGCTGGGAACGTGGCGCCAAGCCTCAGATAGTCGCTGGCCTGACAGAATTGTTTTAAAAAATGCCTTCCGTGTCCCAGGCCATGTTTACAGCCCTTATCGCGTGAAGCTGTGTGTTTATGTGCCCTCGAGTGTATGCTGTTGCGCACGTGAGCGTGCATATGTCTTTGTGTATGCGGGTGCCTTTGTGCTTGTGTATGTAGGCACACGTCTCTTGCTCAGGTCCGTGTGGCTTTGTGTGGTCGTGGTTGTGGCGTGTATGTGGGCCTGTGACTGGGTGTGTGGCAGCGGGGTGTGAGAGACAGACGCTAGAAACGTGTATGCGCCTGCCTGTGGATGTATGTCCGTGTGAGTATTTGTGTCGCTTCACTATTACGCGTGCCTATGTTTCTGTCAGCGTGCGCATGTGTTTTTATTTGTGTCGGTGTGGGCACCTGTATGTTGGTGTGTGTGTGTCTATGTAGGCCCTAGTATGTGTGTTTGGCTTCAATGTGTGTTCTGTGTCTCGATGTGCGCGCGTCTCTTTTCGTTTTGTTTGTATCTGTGTTTGTTTATGTTACCTACATTGCCAAAAGTGCCTGTGTGATAGTGTTTACGTGTGGTTGTGAAGTGTGACTTCGTGTGTCCTTGTGTGCGTAGTGCCTACGTGTGTGCTATTGTGTGTGTTTGTGAGAGTCTGTGTGCGCGCGCGTGTGTTTGTATGCACGCCTTGTTTGTGGCTGTGTGGGGGTCTGCGTGTTGCCTTCATACCTAGGTGTGACCATGAGTGTCAGTCTTTGTGTTTTTGCTCCTGCTTGTCTCTGGGCCTTGTGGCTGTGTGTGAGTCTGTATTTCTGTGTGCGGCTCTATGCGCATCTTTGCGCGTGTTGCTTTCTTTGCGTTTTTATGCATGCGTGTCTGCATGTGTGTTTTTTTTACACTGTGTGTTTGAATGCATGTGTGGCGGGCTCTATCAGCAGCCCCCCTTTCAGTGTTTGCCGCCAGTTGCTGCTGCTGTTCCCGTCAGCTACTGGCCATTGTGTGGTGTGGGGCCGGAGCGGGGGTGGGCCGTGACCCCCTGTGGGCAGCCTTCAGCCCAAGGACCGTTAGAAGTTGCTACGAGGAATGCAATTGTTATGCACACGGCCTGTTCCTTCCCAGCAGCGACTCAAAGTGTGGGGCCAGGCCATCCACCTGCAGCCACTGGCCCCACCGGGGGCCCCTGAGCCGCGCGCAGTGAGGGCCGCTCCAGGGTGAGAGCAGGACGGAGAGATAGACGGGAGATTGTAGGGCTGGCTGCCCCCGGGCTCCGTGTGGAGACTCATGTAAGTGCTCGCCTTCCCCGGAACCAGCGCATTCAGCAGCTCAGAGCAGACCGTGCCTGCGCGCGTTTTCTAAAATGTTATTCGAAATATATATGTCTGTTTAGGCGGTTATACCTATTAGGGTTTGGGAGTGGTTTGTGTAGGAGACAAAATGCATATCTAAATACGAAATGAGGACACGATTTAAAATGTGTGTGCAGTATAATAAGAAGTTATACCTATCGAATATATTTCTAGATGTACGTGGGTTCGGTGTACGTCAGAGTATAAGTAATCGCACGCTTAAAAGCGCATTACTATATATACAAGAGGTATAAATGTATAACGGATACATTTATATATGTATATATACTTACGCTATTTCCATGGATAGTGTGATACAATTATAAGCCCGTTTGTGAGTGCCTAAAAATGGATGGAAATGCTCAATATATAACCAACACAAATATTTTATATATGTATATATATATATATATATATATATATATATATATATTTTATATATGTATATATATATATATATATATATATATATATATATATATATATATATATATATATATATATGTGTGTGTGTGTCTGCGTGAGTATTTCGTAATGTGTGTTTATTTATCTACACACACGTATATATGTATCTATACACACACAAAGCGTGGATGAATGCGTGTACCCCCATAGATGCAAACACTCTCACAAGTCTTGATGTTTCTGTTGTAAGAGCGTCTCGCGCTGCTTGGGGTCGCTGTGATTTATGTGGGTGCGGGGTCCTCTGGTGCCAGCTGCGGGGTGCGAGGGCCGGAGGACAGACCCGCAGCCGGGGACACAAGCTCGGATCCCGCGGTGGCTTTCTTGCGGCTCTGCCGCGCGACCCCCGGGCCCGTTCCTGTTTCTTTGGCCGGGGGGCCCTGCTCAGGGGCAGCTTTGGCGCCCTTTTCTTGAGCTGATTGAAGCAGGTGGACAGAGAGTACCGAAAAGGTTTTAAAAATCGTCAGAGGTTGCCGGTTTATTCTCTGCTTCACACTTTTATTCTAGGTCCTTTTTACGTGTTATTTTTCTTCTTTTTACTGAAGGCCTGGCTAAACATTTTGGAGGAAGGTGTTTAAATGTCTAGAAAACGAAAAGAGCGCCCGGAGGGAGGGTTCAATGCGGCGGAGCCCTTGAGCCGGGGCGGCTTTGTTCTGGGGAGCAGTGGGTGGCGCGCCTGAAAGGAGGCCGCAGAAAGGAGAGCAGAATGCCCTTTTGCAAATCACTTTCTGGGGGTTTCTTCCGGACGAGGCTTCTCTGTCCCTTTTTTTAGGCAAATTCGGCTTCGGAAAAAACAACAGGGATCGTTATTGACTAAACAAAGGTATGGACCTTTTTTTACGAGGAATTACAATGTGACCGGCCCTTACAATGTGGGTTGCCCCCCACACACCCTCCCGCAGCCCCACCTACGCACTAAAGCTTTTATTGTTAAATATATATATGTGTGTGTGTGCTTCCGGGCGCGCGCGCGTGTGTGTAGAGTGTATAAAATGCTATTGATTACCATTGTGGAGTAAAGGGACAGGCCATGGCACATAAGACTGACCCATGACACTGCTTTCCTCTCACAATAATGGCCGTATTATACTCGGCACATCTGCATACAGGGTAATTGACCGTATTATACTCGGCACATCTGCATACAGGGTTAATGCCAGGGCATTTTTTCATGTCTCTTTTTTTCCAAAAGGTACTCAACCAGAACCAAGATTCAACTGTTTAAATTTGTGTCGTGATGTAACATGTCATTGACCAGGCCTCGTGTCTATTAAACGAGTTGTGTCCCTGTGTAAAGTAATTATTGCATTATACAATCAGTGTGAGACACTCAAAGATGTAAAGATGTTTTCCTAATATTATTTCACTTGTAGCAATTACATGTTATCTATCTATCTATCTATCTATCTATCTATCTATCTATCTATCTATCTATCTATCTATCTATCTATCTATCTATCTATCTATCTATCCATCCATCCATCCATCCATCCATCTATCTATCTATCTATCCATCTATCTATCTATCTATCTATCTATCTGTCTATCTAAGTGTCGTCCCTTATTCGATAAGATTTAAGATTAATGCATGGATTTAACTCCTCGTAGCTTGGCTGAGGCTAAGTGTCTTTGTTTAGAATGATTACACTTGACAGCACAGCATCTCATGCACCGTGCGTGCTGATGCTCACTGACTAATGTCCTATTGGAACCCTTTGTCGAGGGAGTGGACGGGCGTCCGTGACCCTTCACCTCTCGGACGGCAAGGCCACTCCTCTCAGTCAACAGACATCATCTGTACGCATCTGCGTATTCTCTCTCTCTCTCTATATATATGTTATATGTGTGTTGCATGAGTGTGGAATAGGTAAGTATAGGAATTAAAACGAATTAAAAAATGGATATAAGGATTTAGATATATATGTATGATCATAGTTTATTGGCATTTTGCTGCAATCGTCATAAACTTGCCAATCACCATTTTTTTTGTATATATAGACATCTTGTACTGTACACATAGAGGTAAGAGATTTCTACATAGTGTTTTTTTTCATTTCTGTGTTTACGTGTGTTGAAATATTGGGGAACAAACATTTGCATGTGTTTGTGCACAAGAGTGGGATATACACATTTAGCCATACTAAGACAGTACATCTCTCTTGAACGTATGTAGAGAGAGAGATTGCCTTTTAGAGGGATAGACCCGTGGATGGGTGGATGAATGATGGATGGTACAGGCTGCCTCACTACATGAAATCACCACTACGACCTGCAGGTTAGCCCCATTCATGCTCCGCTTACGTCACACCCCCGTGTAGTGAACACCGGAAGTTATGCCATGAGAACCTGTTCTGAGTTGTTTGTGAGCTGAGAGCGTGACGCGTTATATGTATGTTTTTTTTTTACTTCCGCGGAAGTGTGTGCGCTATGAACTGTTCACATATTTATGCAATCACAAAATAGACTCTTTAGATGAGGGTGAAGGAGGAGAACTGCCACGTAACCCAAGGCAGGTTCAGGAGGAGGAATCACGGAGGGGGAGAGGGGCGAGCCTGGGGGGACACAGACGAGGCAGGAGTGAAAGGATGGACCGAGGGCCACTGAGGGGAGACTGGATGCAGGCTGAGGTGGGGGGTGGGGGGGAGACAAAGGGTGCTGTAGTGTGACAGGGGTGTGGTGTAGGGAGACTGCGGGGACACGGCGAGGTGGTGACAGTGGGCGAGAGGCCTGGGGGTGGAGGAAGACGGGGTTCTCAAGCTGGGAAGGCTGTCAGAGAGACGGAGGGACTTGGGGAGTCCACAAGAGGGTGAAACTGTGGCATAGATTTTTGTGACTAACGAGGCAGAGAAAAGAGATGAGCTTTGTGGCTGGGGGGAGGGGCTGACTGGGCCAGAGCCGAGTGGTATTCTTCATCATCCCGGACAGCATCATCCTCCCCCCGACCACCACCTTCACCACTACACACCGCATCCACGGAAGCCGCATCATATACCGTGGGTCAGCGGGCGCGTCTGCTCGCTTCTCCCAGGACATTGCAGAAAGCCTGCCACCAAAGTTCATGGTACATAACCCCACGAACTACCACCACCCCCCCAAACCCCCCTCTTAAGCTCACAAACCATGACCCCTCCCTTATCTGGGCTCAGCAGGGCGAGGGGCCGTGCCTGAAATGAACACCAGTGTGCGTGCCTAAGTTCCCTCCTCCGAGACAAGTCACATACAAACTGAAGGGGGGGGGGGGGGGGGGGTCCGCGAGCCCCCCCACACATGCATTGCACGTACACCCACCATGTCATAGACTCACTTAACTCGTGTTACCAGAGGCTGGGGCTAAACACACTAGTCTTGCGCCAAATACAGAAACTGAGTTACAAACTTTTTTGGCACGCACAATTAAGGTACACCAAAAAATATGTAACGATGGTAAAGTGGATTCAATTATGGTGGAAATTACGACAGTATGACAGACAGTCTAATGTTATAAAAGCAGCATTGGGGTAGATGATGGGCCCCTTTCTGGACGTGACACCCTGCACAAATAATAACAAACACAAAATACTAATGAATAAATAAACAAAACATATCTCTATAAAATTAATTACTATATTTATAGGAGTGTGTATATATATATATATATATATATATACACATATATATATATATATATATATATATATATACACACACACACACACATACGTTATCTATGTACATGCTTACACCGGCTTAAATATAGGTTTATACAAACCTTTCCCCCGTTTTGCTGGATTGCGTCATATACGTACAGGTCAATATCATATAAGTAGATGAGCTTTTGCTTACAGATTTGTTTTTCCAACAACACAGTCTCATAAAAATATGCACATTACATATGGATATTTATAATGTGCAACTATTGTCAACAGTACACAAAATTTTATAATGTTTGTGTTTCTAACCATGCTTCCAGTTTGACTATATATATATATATATATATATATATATGGATATAGATATAGACGTATGATCATAGTTTATTGGCATTTTGCTGCAATCGTCATAAACTTGACAATCAACATATTTTTTGATTACATAGACATCTTGTACTGTATAGTTAAAGTTAAGAGATTTCTAAATAACGTTTTTTCATATATGTGTGTGTGCATGTGTTGAAGTATTGGGGGACAGACACTTAAAAATATAAACAAAAATAGCAGCTTTATTTGCATCAAAAGTGGATGGCCTGAGTTTGTGAATATGAATCCACGCATGCACATTTTGGGCTTTATGTAGTACAACATTATACCTCTTGATTATTTTGCATATGTGTATCATGTTAAAATCTCTATGTATGCATACCACTTATGTGAAGTTATGTATCTATATATTTATATATGTTCTTCCTGCTGCAGCGAAAAAAAGAAAATGTTAAAAACTCTCACTAAACCACTACTATAGGACTCACCCTATAAATCTTTCAGCTGTCCCCTAACTCAACTTTCTGACTGATCCCAAATCTCACTTACCACTATGGGCTCCCAAATAACCCTTTCTAATCTTTCCCCTCCTTTATCCCCCTTTATCCTTCTGATCCTACAGGCTCACATGTCCACCACTCCCAAATAATTTATCTGTCCCTCTACTAATGAACCACTAATCCACCAGGGGTTCCAGAGTAGAGTGTTGCTCGCAGAAAAACACTTCAATGCCTCATTAGAAGCAGTACGCATGATATAAATACAATTACTATTACAATATTCTGGTGAATACTCAAAACATGAAGCTGCCATTATTTGCAAACATGTTGCTGGCAGAACTCCAACATATACAAATAAACAAAAAATCACTCTGGAAAAATTCTCAGGTTTTCTCCTTCGACATCCTACATTAAATACCTTTACTGGGTGGGATATGGAAGGGAATACTCTGATATTTGGGGATGTAAGGAAGTGTTCTCTCCTAGGAAATTATCTTCTCTGTGCAGAAAATAAATTAAAGATAATTGTATGCACATTTCTGCATGATTTATGCATGCATTTTCCACCCGTTGGAAAGTCTGCAGGAGTAAATAGTGCAATCTTGGTTACTGATGTAATTCTGACTGTCATTGACTTCCAGAAGCATACCTGGATTTTTTTGGGAATTCCTTTAAAGTCAGAACACAATGGCAAACTTAGCAGAAAACCCATGGGACTGAACTCTCGAATGTTTAAAACCTGGGTTTTGTGAATATGTCCTGCAATTTTTCTGACAAAGTTGTTTTTCTTAACCAAAAAGATACTTTTCCAGAAAAATATCAAAACATTTCTGCCAATCGCATGCTAAAAGTTTTTGTTAAAAAACATGAATGCACAGAAAGCTCCACGTGGTCAGCAGAGAAGTTGGCTTTACGCAGCAACTTGTATGATAGAAATATTATCGTCTGCACTGGAAAACATACTATATCTGACTTACCTTACTAGCTCCTGGGTCTACATATTACGGACATAATAGAATATTTAATTCTGCACTCCAGAAGATAGTGCTATTATGTCTCCAAGTTTATAAACAAGAGACTGACAAGAGTGTATATGTCGCAATGAAACATAACCCTATAAATACCTTCTCACCCCTTCTGCCTAGATGAACCATCTTAAAATTAAGACATGGTGATAAAACCGACTCCGCTGAGAAACTGCATTTTTTTGCAAGTCACCTCGAATTTGAGTGCTCATTTGGAAATATTCATTCACTTGTAATAGTTGTATGCCGAAGGTTTATGCAGAATGTGGGGTCAACCACGGGAAAGATTTGAATATGAAAAATGACCTAGAAATGTATGTATCATTTAACATTTAATACCCTACTCGTGTGAACTTTGCATGACTAAATTATGCATGATCATGGATAATGAAAGAGGAGCAAGTTAAACACACATAGACACACACATGTTTATTTTTAAAGTAGAAGTGCTTCCACTCTTAGGTAGAAGCGTACTACATGTCCACATTTGAACTTTTCCCTTCCATTGGGCCTTGCATTGGTTGGAATCAGTAGATAAGGGGAATAATGTAATTCCTGCTAGTTACATGGAATATTATTTTACAGATTTGGCACTTCCAGCATGTATGGATTTTTAGCCCAAGGGTCAATGAAACGTCTGATTGCATATTTAATAATTAAACCAGGAAGTGATGTGTAGCATGGCCCCGTATTGCACTTAAAATGGTCATGTGCCAGCAACATGCCCTACCACCACCGCCTCTAATGCCATTACTGGACCATAGCAACACAACATTCTCTCCACCCTTACATATTTTGTATGGTGCATTCTTGGATGCTTTTGATGCACAATACGAAGGGGTAAAATATAGTTCATAGGGACCCACTAAATATGTTTCATATTTCCCGAAACTACGTCATAATGATAGTCTCAGCAGGGCTTCACCATTGGCTATTGTTTAAAATAGTAATTTCTTCATGAAAACTAGAGAAAAGACAGAATGCTCAAATTGCAATCAAGGCCCATTATTAGATGAATATTGAATGAGTCACTTTCACCATCTATGCGCTTAGCCACTACTCATGGTTTAATTAGCAGCCTATTTTTGAAAGCTAATCAAAATATCTGAAGTGTGTTCGCGTACACACACACAATGGCAGCAGTGAAAATGAAAATAAATGCAGCTTACACAACTTGTTTACAGAAACTGTAGTAATAAATGTGCATCTATTGCTAGAGTTCAAAGCTCAAATTTGATTTAACACTATAATACAGCAAAGAAAAATGAGCAAAACATTACCCATATGTCGATGTGTGTGTATAGGTACACATGTGTGTGTATGTGTGTGTGTGTGTGTGTAGATGCACCGAGTGCAATCTGGTATTTTTTACCATTGTTAGAGGGTGGGGAAGGCACATGACTCAATTTAAGAGACAAGGTTTTTAATGAGTTTGGGTGTGCCTCACCCCCCTCAATATTGGTAATAAATAGCACATTACACTCTGTGCATCTGCATACAAGGTTTATGTAATGACATTTTTTCATGTGTATTTGTTTTATCATATGTAATTAACCAAAACCCAGATGCAAGGGATTACATTAGTGCAGCAAGTTAAACTCAAACTCAAATATATCATTATCAGGAAATCTGTTTTCATGTGTAAAGTAATAGTTGCATTCAATACACAAGGAAGTAAAAATTGTTTTACTGATGTTACTTTTGCTGTATTTCGATGATAAATTAAAATTTGACTTGAACACTGTAGTAGTGAATGTGTGAGGGGGTGTCCATTAGTACAATTGATTTCATATTTTATTGAGCACCATCTTCACTGCCATGGTGCATGTACATGTGTACACATAAACTCTCACGCACACACACACACACACACACACACATACACACATAGTAGAACTCTACCGAGAAGTTGTTATTCTTGTGATTTGGTGTCAATCCATTTAGTCGTTTTTGAGAAAGTAGCATTTGAACAAATGTATTGGTTGGTGTTGAAGGGTGAACGTTTAAATATATCTTTCTAATTAAACTTGTTAGCTCAAAATTCACCAGGTCTGCCAATTTCATTTGCTTTTTGGATGAAATGTGGTTGGCTGAGTGAGTGTTTTTATCATAATTTTCTTCCACGACCTCAGAAATTGAGAATTCACACACAGTCACAGAACTAGAGATAGCAGTGATAAAATGATTCGAAATTTCACAGAAATAGGAAAAGGCACGACTAATTCTGAGCCACAAAAAGGAGTAGACAAGTACCCAGAGGTGTGAAAATTGATCAAAAGGCGAGCACAACTGATTTAGTGAATGATCAACTTTAGAAAAAATCAAGAAATCACTGTTGACATTTTGAATTCTGGAACATCTGCTATTCTTCGTAATACACAAGTTTTGCTTAATTAGTGATTCAAACAAATATATGGATAATTCATCAGGCCTGGGCCTGGGTCAGGACATGGTACAATGCATGTGTGGGTGGGTGCAAATCAGGCACTGTATCCAACTGGGGAGCATTAGCAAGTGATCCCTGTGTGCAAGTACTGGCATGCATCAGCAGTTGGAGGGGGGATTGGCTGCATTCAAACCCACCACACACAAGGGTGTTGCATGTGGAAGATGAATGCATATGCTGTGGTCCTGTGTCCAAACACTAATGTTCCTGTAAATAAATCTAAGAAATTCACTCTGACACACAGTCAAAAAACGTATTATGGGATTAGCAAACCTTATATTGTTCACATGGGAAATAAACCTAAGAAATGTACTGAAAAACACAGTTAAAGCACACTGGATCTATATTATAACCTAAAAATAACTTGTAAACTCACAATATTTATTTTAAAATAATTAACAATTCTGTTTAACATCACAAAATTTTAAAGTAACTGATATCTCTAAAATGTCACTGCAAATACAGGGGTACCTAATGCCAAAATTGGACTATAGCAAACAAACTGCTCTCCAACCTTAAATATTGTGTATTGTGTAATCTTGGGTGCTTTTGTTGCCCAACATGAAGGGGTAAAATATAGTTCATAGAGAACCATTAAATATGTTTCATATTTCATGGAAACTACGTCATAATGATAGTCTCAGCAGGGCTTCACCATTGGCTATTTTTTAAATAGTAATTTCTTCATGAAAACTAGAGAAAAGACAGAGCGCTCAAATTGCAATCAAGGCCCATTATTTGATGAATATTGCATGAATCACTTTTACCATCTATGCGCTTAGCCACTACTCATCGTTTAATTAGCAGCCTATTTGTGAAAGCTAATCAAAATATCTGGTGTGTGTGTGTGTGTACACAAACTGCACACACATGCTTTTCCTAAAATATCCACTTTTTTAACTTTGAAATTAAGCATTTTATTGTTTTTCTTCTACAGCAACCAAATACTGTAGTCCTGTGCATCACTTACTATTTCATATAAAAAAACGATAGGCCGTCAGATAGAGAAATGGATGAATAGAATGGATGGATGGATGGATCGATGGATGGATGGACGGACAAACGGACACTATCTAAAAGTTAATAGCATAATTTTAGGTCAAAATTTTTATTGAGGGTGTCTGTTTAAATGATGAAACCCATAGTCAAAATCCAAGTAGTAAGAGGCTACTGATTTCTAAATATGTTATCGGTTAGGTTATATTTATTTTACATGGTTGACATGGGACTATGGGCCAGATTTACAAGGTCCTAGTGCATCCTTGTGCCACAATAGCGTAAGTGACTCAATGAGGTAAAAATCGCTGCGCCATATTTACAAAGTGGCGCAATGTGTGCATTGCGACACTTTGCGACCCCTTGCCCCACATTATGCCTGCACCTGGTATAATGTATGCAAGGGGGGCATACTGCCATTAGGAGGCCCGCAACAATGGTGCAATTAAATCTACAAGATTTCATTGTGCCATTTTTGGGAGTCATTTTTAATGCCTGCTCAGAGCAGGTGTTAAAACGACGCAACTAATGTAATCAATGGGCCTCCTTGCACTTTGCTCCCCTAACATCAACATTTTTTATGCTAGTGGAGCAAAACAGCACAATAGCATCAAAAATGTTGATGTTGTTTTTTTAGTGTGTGCCATGGTGCGCAGTATTGTAAATACGGCGCAACCATGGTGTCATTAGGTGGCGGTAGGGACACGCAAGAAAAGTGACGCATCAGGACCGGTGCGCCACTTTCTCGTAAACCTGGCCCTATGTGCCATAAATGGATAGTTTCTCAGTCCACGATGTTTATAGAAACTAATGTGTTACATATTCTACTATAAAATGGGTCTGTGCTGAACAAAACTTAAAGAATATAAAACAATTGTTTATGCAAGACGTTAGATTGTGAATTACTGGGAGGTTGTATGATTCACAGTGATCCATCTGCGGTTCGTCACCCTTCCGCTGCTCTTCGCAGTGTTCAGAATGGACCCCTGGTTACACGGCTTATCCAAGGTTTGTTTACATTTGATGGAGAGAACGCGCATTGAACAAAGGGCGGTGATTAAGCTGTGCAATGTGTTTCCATTTTTCAGACATTTTAATGTATATAGACAAACTATCGTGCGTGTACGAAACCAGACTAAAATATAGTTTTCGAGGCACTGTGTAGGTGAATTGTTTAATTCTCAGGAATTATGAAATTCGTGTTAATAACCGAACACGCTTTATTGCCACCTCGCCATTCATGTGTGTGTTTTTTCCCCTAGAATATGAAAACATGGCCGTTCATGCATTATTAATAAAGTGTAGAACGTGTATATCTACAGAGGAAACTTAGAGGTAACTCTATATTGTGGTTCAACAAAGCAATCCGGGAGTTATTTTGGAATAATAATTACTGAGGTCAAATGTTGACTTGCTTGTAAACAACACCAGCAGGATGGCGCAGCTTTGCTGAAGATCACACCTATTACAGTTACGTGTCATGTAGCATGTTTATTTTGATACATTTAGCATGGAATGTGTTTCCCCTAATAAAATAATCTTTGTTAAAAATGTATGCTAAATACTGGACTGCGAGGTTTCATTGCTTGTAATGGAAAAGAATGTACAAGCTTCAATCATACAATACAGCGGGCAGGTTTGTAATCAGGCATTATTTCCAGTACTATCTGGCAAATGTGTCCTTAGGAATCGAGGGATTTGCAGCGACTGACTTCAATTTTTGCAAACATTGGGCATAGCTACAATTGTAATGTGCAGTTTGTGCTTATCTTTCATCCAGAGAAAGTTGATTAAACAAAGAAGGGTGAAGATAACTAGTTTTGATTTTGTCATTATTCAAATGCATTATCCTGATTGTAGAGTAATTAATTGGACTGAAGGAAATGAGATAGAAAATCTAATGTTCCAGGACTGCCATTTTATGGATAGCATGATTCAGAAGAATGATCTCATGTCTGTGAATGATGATTACCACTGATATATAACATCCTTGTGAAATATAGGTATTGTGTAATGGCTTCATCGTGATAATAATAATCAAACATGTTACATGGGCACATGGATGGAATAGCAACACAGCAAATTGTGTCTATGCAATATCAGTGTACGAAAAGCCATATTTTACAAGGAAAAAGCTTCCATAATCTAAGTGTTTTATCGAACATAGAAATAAAGTTATTATTTGGCAAGAGTCCATGATCAGAACACAGTAAGGGAGAGGCAATGATGAGTCTGTGTGTCAGTGGAATTAGAACTGGCCTGGCAACAAATGCGCTGTGTACTGCATGAAACATATAAACATTTCAAAGAAAAATATGGTGAAAATTTGAGAAATGGGGGTAGTAACACAAAACCTTGTGTGTGTGTCATGGTATTATATGCAGAGCAAAGTCAGGGATGCAACCGCAGAATCCTGACAATCAACTATCCAATGTAACATCTACTAGACTTCATCATTGTGTGTACTGACTTACAGATCACATCCTCATCTCTTGCAGCGCACAATCGAGAGATCTCTCCCCAGAACTGGGGCAGGTTTCTTTCATCTTCATAGTTTGCGCTATGCTGTGTTACCGGGTGTTTCTTAAAGGACCAATCCAGGGTAGAGGAAGAAAGCATTTGTCTTAGTCGACACCTGCCTGCTGAGAATCATCAGCCGCAGCCATTGTAGAATGCTGCTTTGTCTGGTGATGTCTGCTAGGGGGTTTGAGTTCTATTGTGACATCATTCACAGGATTTCCCACTCAAGCACAACAAACCCAAAGGCCGGCCTCTTGGCGCTACAAGGAAAAGTCCTCAACGTCATACCCACTTCAACGAGTCAAACGACTATTTTAGGGATCAGAAGTCTTTGGGCTGTGCGTAAAGGTTGGGCGGTCAGCTGGCAGTTGTAGTGAATAAATCACGGTGGGCCATAACAGAGCCCCCAGCACGCAGAGGCTCTGCTTCCGGGTCATTGGTTATGTAAATGTGGCATGAGAGTTGCCATAGGAAAGTAGAACTCAAAATTCTACTTGGACTGTACAAAAAGGAGGGGACTATGTTATTTCAATGCCCCGGGCCCACGCAGAGGGTAGAGAGGTGGAGGGGGCCTCTGTCTTGGTTAGTAAATTATACCCTCCTTAATTTATTGAGCTCGTGAGAGACGCGTCACAAACCAAACATATGAGCAAACAAACGCATCTTGTTTAACGCATCTGCACAGACATGTTCCTCTCAGTGAGGGACCCTACACTCCATGCACCCCTCCGACCCTCTTTGTCCCCTTTGTACGATGACAGGCTGTCATGCGAGGCACTGCTCCCGGTTAACCCTTTCCCCGCTCTTCGTGCTCTGCCTCACGAGATGCCCCTCACGCGCCCGATTACCCACCACAGGTTCGATATTATGGAGGGGCTGGTGTACCTGGGAGGGCGGATGCTCTGATGGGGTGTGGTACACACAGGAAAAGCAATTTTCGGGGACAGACGGGTGTTAAACGAGTGCATAAATGCACCCACCAGCTCCCTCAAGAGTAGAGAGAACACAAAAATTAGCCTTAGTCCATAAATGTGCCTGTCGACCTTTCTGGGAGCCCGAGGGGGTAATACATGGTAAGAATTACCTCCGACCCAGCCACGCAAGCACTTATGGGGAATTCCAGCAATACCCCGCTCCCCTTGTTCCCCCTGTCCTAAAAGACTACCCAACAATCCCTAAATCCAGGATTTGCAATTTCAGCTGTTTTTAGACTGCCGTGTTTCCAAGAAGGATCCTGTTTTAGATGTAACACCTTCTTCCATCCCCACCCCCGCCGCCCCCTCCGCCCCCAGCAGACACACTTCGCCAGCAGGACGGGGGTGTTGGTAATGGCCCCTCGATGCCCCTCCCCCTCCGCGCGCGCATGCACAGAGTTTCAAGGGCATTTTGCTGAGAAGGATTTGGTTAACAGAGGGGATCTGGCGCTGCTCGTGACGTCACTGGCAGCAGTGTAATCCTCCGCCTGCTGAGCCCAGGCAGCAGATGTGCGGGGAGCCTGGATGAGGCAGGAGGAGCGGTGCTAATCCGAGCCCAGCCTGGATCAACTGGGCCCTCCCAGGAGCTGAGAGGGGCCGGGCGGGGAGCCCAGCCCTCGCCCCGTCCAGCAAGATCTGCAGGAGGAGATAAATGGGCCTTCCCCCCAGTCACCCAGCACTGATCCAGCAGGCAGAGGAGCGGGGCTGGGCTGCTGAGGAGAGGCGCGGAGCCGCTGAGGAGCGATGCCGAGCTTCGAAGGAGAGGAGCCCCACTGCAAGGAAGAGGTACTGTGCTGCGGAGGAGAGGTAGTTTTCTGCGGAGGAGAGGTGCTCTGCTGAGTAGACGTGCTAGGATGCTGAAAAGAGGCACTCGGCTGCTGAGTAAATGTTGCAGAAGAGAGGTACCAGGGCTACAGCGGAGGGGTACTGGCCTGAGGAGAAGAGGTACTCTGATGCCTAGGAGAGGTATTCTGTTGAAGAGGGGAGACGCTGGGCTGCTGAGAGGAACAGAGTCTGCTAAGAGGTTCAGAGCAGCAGAGAAGAGGTGTCGCGCTGCTGAGAAGAGGCGTCGGTCTGCTGGGGAGAGGTGTTGGGCTGCTGAGGAAACGCATCGGCTGCTGAGGAGTAGTGCCAGGGCAGAAGAAAAATCAACCGAGGTGCAGAGGGAATGAGTGCTGCTTCTGCAGTGTAGGGGTGTCAGGGATGCAGTGGAGAGGTGCCAGGATGCAGAGGGCGCGTGGGCTGCGGGGGAGCAGATGACAGGTGCCAAGATGCAAAACTGCGCAGAACTAGCGACAAGATTGCACAGTGGAGAAGAAAGGGCTGCGGGAGAGGTGAGGGGGTTCAGAAGGGACATGAGAGGGTTGAGTGGAGAGCCAGGGCTGCAGGAGAGGTGAGGGGCTTCAGAAGTGAGAGGAGAGGTGAGAGGGTTGCAATGGAGAGACTGAGGGGTGATAGCGCAGCATGGTAAGGGGCAAGGGGTGAAATGGAGAAGCGGAAACTGCAGAAGAGAAGCGAACGGTTCACAAGAATGTGCCCCAGCCGGAGAAGGGAAGGGCCGGGCTGCAGCGGAGAGGTGTGAAGACCGATGACCAGGACACACATCTGTCGCTTCTCCTCAGCCTTGTCGTGAGGAAAGAATAGCTGATGTCTCTTTCGTGGGCCGAGGAGAGGTACCGCTGGCAGGCTGGAGGCCTAGAGGAGGCTGCAGCCTTACCCTGAGCTCAGGATCTGAGTGAACCGCCTCCCTCCTGCAGCAGAGACACCGCACGGGGTCTGCGCACACGCGCGCACTCACGCGCGCACTCACGCGCGCACTCACGCGCAGCGCCTGCTCCTTCCACAGGGGACCGCGCGCCTGCGTATGGACTGCGTGACACATAACGGAGCCGGGCTCGGAGGCAGCGGGGAGGGATGCACAACCAAGGGGGGACGGGGGGTGCAAGAAGGGTTTTACGCACTTTATTACCTGTATTGTCACAGAATGCACGTTAAACATTATTAGCGCTCCACTTACTTTTTATCCTAATCATGTTTCTGATATATAT